>NC_090321.1:232879712-233184222 GCF_040869045.1 Eurosta solidaginis | reverse complement strand
TGAAATAAAATTAGTGCCACTTTCTTTACCGTTCATTCTTCTATCAGAATTCCTACACCCTTTTGTGACCTGGAACATAAGCTAATAGAATAGTGTTACGAGCTGTTGAAGTCTTCATTAACTATGTTATGTAGAGTAAATTTGACCATATTCTCTGTTATTTATTATGTGGCTTACGTCAGTACGCCTTATTTTACATCTTATACCAGGGTAAGCTCTTCCTTATACAGATTAATCCCTGATATAATTTTGGACTATTTTCACGTAGAAACTTTCTGGACGAAATGTACCACCGCTTCACGAACCATCTGAGCTTTTCATCAGACGACCCGAAAATGTTTCCTTTTGTCTAATCACAAACATTTTCGATTGAATTTTTCGTTCAGTTTGTTTCTTGCTTAGGGGATCCGACTGAATTTAGCAAGTTCAACTCTTTGTCCAAATGGATAAGTAACGCGTTCTCTATGCGTCATCTCTTACAGGTAGCATTCGATGAATGTTCTTTCATCTTACAGGTACCAGCCGATGAAAATTCTTTCATCGTTGATCAAACTTCTGGTAACACTATGGACACATTCAGCCTAAGTGAGGTCCTCACTAATAGGCCACTTCAAAGTAAGGTACCACTGAGGTACATACAAACTTAAGAGAGAGCCGAGAATAATTTTCAGAAAAGAAAACGCCATTTACTTTTCAATAACTCCCTCCGAACCAAAAACCCACTTGTTGACAAAAGGAATTCTTTGCTTCACGTTGGACTTGGACTCTACCAAAAAAGGATGTGTAATAGTGGTACAATAAAAATATGCATTAACACACACTGAGCTCGATAAGCTACGACAAGAGGAAAACAATATATACTTATTTATTGTTATTCAATTCGCTCCCAAGTTCGTTTATACACGAGCCAATTACAGCAATTTTCGATTTAAACTTTTGCTGAGGCCAATGCATGTTGGCGTCATATGTTACGATTTCTTAACTTACTTCCGTTACTCAACCAGTCAACAAATACTTGGAGGGAGAAATAATGTCTTTGAAGTGTTGTTGTATAAGCATCTTCTTCCAAATTGGTTACATAATTTGCTTCGAACATATGTTGGAGTTTTAAAAACGGCCACTTTCTTTAATAGGCTAGGTTAGGTGGTAGCTGCCCTGATAAGGAAAGCTCACTTGGACAACACGAAGGTCCGTTGTGATACCACATACAAAAAAATAACGGTGACGTAGATCTAGCTAATTAGAGAATCGTTGGGTAGCAACGATAAAGTTCCGAATGATACCGATCTCAACCTTGGATAAATCCTCAAGAGATCCAAGTGATTTGCGACCGAAGTACTTTCGCCCAGGGATGCACCTTAACGTTAAGCTAATCGTTTATCAAAAAATTTCCACCGTTTCTGTTGAAACACTTCGAAATATTATCGATAAAGAAATTATCAAGATAAATTGTATCTCGTTTTTAACCGAAACGAGAAGCTTTCGTTAACGTTAAAAACGTTAACGAAAACGTGATACTTTATGTTTGAATTGTGCTGGCAATGCTATAGCCATGGTGAAGCCGTAAGGTGGCAACAACGAGCGCACATACACACACAAACTCTATGTAATTTGTTTGTGTAATTCGTTGGTGGTAATGTCAAAAATACTCTGAGAAATGTTCGTACTGTCAAAATTCATGAGAAAAGTTGCAATCAGCTTGGATAATGCTTTCACCTTTAATGACTCCGCCATCAATCAGCTTTGCCAGCATAGTTTGAAATTAATAATCAACATAAACGATTTGATTTCGTTTTGATATGGCAGAAAACGAAACGAAATCATTTCGTTAATTTGACGATCTTAACGTTAATAAACGAAACGAAATGACTTCGTTTCGTTTATTAACGTTGATTATCGTAACGAAATGATATCGTTTCGTTGGTTAAGCATGCCTGCTTTCGCCTAGTTATGGCAAAAGCTGGGCAATCAAGCATAAAGTGATTTGGTGACTCCACTCATCAACCTCCATACAGCTACAGCAGGATGGAGTTTCCAGTATATTGAGACGTACCGCATGGATACCCATGGGACCTGTCAAAGCCCCAACTATTTCGGCAGACCGCCTGCCATCCACTTTCGGACAAAAAGATTTTGCTACCCTGCAAAAGTGGGGTCCGCCCAACGTTTGCTGAGTTGATTCGAGGCCCAGCTTTGAAGGAGCAAACCACAGGTGTCCAGCGGAATCCCGAAATCCCTACAGCCATCTTCATCCGGTTCAGTTGTACTGTTGCGAGCTAAGAGATCGGCTTAACAGGTACCGGGCTATCATTATGGCCCGGAACACCGATAATCTTAATTATAAAATAGATCAATGCAATCGCAAGGGAGGTCAGGCACTTCCAGACCACCCTCGATCGCGCTGTAGTTGAACTCAAGGCCTTCATAGCCGCTTGGTTATAAGAGTAGATGTTAAATTCCCTAACCGTAGTAGCACTGGATAGCATTTCATCCACCGCACCCTTAACCGTAAGAGCTTCCGCTTGGAATACACTGCCGTGATCAGCCAACTTAAACTTGCGGCTTACATTTAGCTCTTGACAAAAGACCTCCCCACCAACCTTTCCGTCCCACTTCGACCCATTCGTGAACAAGTTAACCGGTCCTCTGCCCCAGCTCCTCCCTCGTGGGATTGACTGGGGTTAAGGTTGTATAGGGAGCAGTTATCAGCATACAATAGTCCGTCCTGTCCGGGATAAAGTAGAAACTGGTAAGAAGGCTACAGTTTCCGGAGTCAGAAAGCCCATATTACGAAGTCTGACCAACGACCGGTTCGCGGCTCCCTTAAGCATGACATTCAGTGCCAAGGTAGGTGTTGTTTTGAGAGCTTCACTGATACCGATCAGCGCCGTCCGTTACACTGACACTAACATTTTGGAGGAGCTCGCAGTGCCCATAGAGCAGAATCGGTTTGACCACCATCTCATAAAGCCAGTGTACTACTACTGGCGAGAGTCCCCATCTTCCACCAGCGGGTTAGGGGGTCAGAATGTACCCGCGGTAGGTATGCCTGTCGTGAGAGGCGACTAAAATACCAGATTCAAGGGGATGTGTAGCGCAACCCTTTCAGATTGCCTGCGCAATATATAGCTTCTCCAAACCCAATTGTCAACCTCAACTATCCGTGGCGAATCTTGTTTCATTAACAGCCGAGGCTCTGGCGAACACGAACTCCTAATGGATCTAGGGGGTGGGAGGGCGGGATGACCAAGAACGTCGCATGTGGTCATAACAAATCGTTCCCGAGATAGTCGGGCTTGGTACCGCAACGTACTGGATCTGTATCCGGCAAAGGTTGATGGTCGATAACACTCCTCGAGGCCTTCGGGGAGTGTCCTTATCGCTCCAACAACAACAGAGTCCCCATCTCTTTCCGATAGCCCCACTGCAGCAGTACAAGACAACAGCGGCCTTCCTGGCCCTATCTTCCACATTGGGTCTCCAGGACAGTTTTTTGTCCAAAGCAATCCCCAAATATTTAACTCTATCAGAAAGTACCAACGATATCCCTCCAATCGAGGGAGTTCTGAAATCGGGCATCTTATATCTCCTTGTAAAAAGAAACAATTCCGTTTTTCCCGGGTTGACCGCCAATCCACATGATTCAGCCCACCTAACCACAGTATCTAGGTAGCCCTGCAGAACATCGCGCAGGTTGCCCAGAAATTTGCCTCTGACTAGGATAGCGAGGTTATCTGCATAGGCAAACACCCGACAGCCATTGGCTTCCAGCTCCACTGCCACAACCCAGAGCAGAGGAGATAGGACACCCCCCCTGTAGCATGCCACCTTCCTCACAATTATAGCCCCTGCCCACTCCGCTGCAACAATTCTGCTGCATAGAAGTTTGCTAATAAATTCAACCAAAGCCGCCTCGACTCCTAAACCCACCAGAGCTCTTTCGATTGCCCCCGGTAAGATATTGTTAAAAGCCCCTTCGATGTCTAGAAAGGCACCCAGAGCAAACTCTTTGTGTTCTAGGGACCTCTCTATTTGCTTTACAATCGAATGGAGAACCGTTTCCGTCGATCTGCCCTTCCTTTAATAACTCTGCACTTTCTTTAATAACAACTTCACATTTTTCGGCGACGTTTTACCCAATTAATGTTGTTACTTCTGTTTTATTTGGGTGAACGTGCAGAACTTCTGTCTGACTGTATATTTTTGTAAGTTTCGTGATAACGATGAAAACAATTCCCGAAGGGTTGGTGGAATGTTGTTGAAGTAAATAATCCTTTTCATGGAATACACCTGGTACTCTCCGAAGTGGCATCTTGAAAAAGGTACTAGCCCGATTATCTCGGAAACGATTTGATATGACCATGTCGTAAGGAACTAGGATCGCCAGAGTCTCGTCTTCTAATTAGGGGAACCTGCCAGTAAAATTGTCACACCAAACCCTCAGATAATGAATTCGATGACGACCACACCTGCGACGCTCACACCTGCGTAATGCCCTCACATGGAATGGTCGTTCGATGAAAGAAGCAAATAGGGCGCTGCGACGTCCTACACATATTAATGTGGCCATGTATGAAGGCGCGATATTGCTGTTGAATTTGTGGTGAAGAAGGACAAAGCTGTTGTGAACTGCGCGCTGATGAAGGAGAGTTTAAAACACACTCATGACTGCTTACACGGCATTGTATTTGTGCTTTGCCACTTTAAAGCCAAGGTTGGCAAAAAAGTTGCCTTTGGCGCTATAGTTGGAAAACTCTGATGTTGTTGTATTAATGATAAAGACACTCCCCGCAGGCTTTGGGAATGATTACTATGACCACATTAAACCTTCTAGGCCATCTTGCCCTCCCCACTCCCTAGTTCAATGAGGAACTTGGGGTCGCCAGAGCTTCGCCTGCTAAATATGTGTATGATACACTCATGTTTGTAACAGGATTCCTCTCGCACAGGTGAGGTTGACAATTGGTTTGCGGAAGCTTTCAAGCTTTAAACCTTTGTAGTGCGCTTATCAATCCTTTGAATCCCGAATACTATCGCGATAAGATGTAACATCATAAGGCATCGCGCCTTATGGTCGTCTTACCTAGCATATGTGTGAAAGATGATATATGTGAATTTATTTTAATTTAAAACTTCAAAACCATTCCACCAACTTTGTTCAAACTTCCAGAAAAGGCAACTTGCGGAGTGCTACAGGGACCGATCTTACTTAATTTCTACTTTACCGTGTCAACGGCTTTGGCCATCCACCAAGAAGCGCCAGTCGCACCTTCGCTTGACTAACTGGCGCTAATTGATAACATCAAAGAAGTTTATATTGTTTTCCATCGGGGGCTTCTAACAGAGTAGACACTTCATTCTACCTCTGCTTCATATTTCATTTGCATAACAAAGCATAGCCCGCGTAGCCGCTGTGCTCTAATTCAATGGAGCATGTTGATGTCTCTACACTTAAAGCTCATTTTTAAGTCTTCTTTGGTACTCGCCGTCGGATAGTGGCCCATAAACCTTTGGAAGATCTTTTGTCTCCAACTCCTTCACAACCGCTTCATCTGATATGGTCATTGTCTATGCTTCTGTATCAAATTGCTGGACGAGTACGATAAGTAACTTGTAGAGCATGATCTTCGTTTGCCAAGAGAGGACTTTATTTTCAATTGCCTTCTCAGTGCAAAAGGTAATGGAAGTATATCTCGAACTCAACAAGTGAGCAGGGGTATGACGCGCTGCCTGGGAAAATAAGAAGGCAGCTTACAGGGAAAAGCAATTTTCAGAAATTTTTTTGCTTTTAAAGAAACAAAAACTCAGGTGAAATTTTCACATGTACGTTTATGGGTATGCCTGACCCCAATACTAAATACTTTTTTACATAAAAGATTTCAGTTATTTATTTACTGTAAATATTACTTTGCTTGATAGCGACAAAAGCTTGTAGGCCTTACCAAATTTCCAAATGGCCAAAATGATTTCGCATTCAGATTTACACATGGACAGGACACGCGATTGAATGCAGTTCTTAAAAAAACATTGCGATTACTACGTATAAAAATACTAGGGGTGGGAATGTAAACAAAATTTTTTACTGTTCGTTTTAAAGTTGATACTTGAATTTTTTTATTCCAACTAAAACTATCTCTGAGTTCTCTAGAAATATGTTTGGGTCGATCTGATTGCTTACCAATAAAATGATTGAAGCATTTTTCTAAGGGAAATATGGGCTTCTGACTTCGGGCACGGTAGTTTTCATACCAGGTTCCACCTGATCCCTAACAGGAAGAACTATTGTGTGGCGACAGCTCCTCCCTGTGCATCCTTCACCCCAGTCAATCCTCGAGAGAGGAATATGCGCCCCGTTCATATTAGGCAGGGGACCAATTACCTTGTTCACGGATGGGTCGAAGTTAAACGGAAATGTTGTTGGGGGGCTTGGACCTTTTGTTCAACTATTGTGCGATCGAGGGTGGCTGGGAGTGCCTGGCCTCGCTAGCGATTGCATCGATCTATTTTATGATTAGGTTTATCTGGTTCCCGGGTCATTGTGATATCTCGGGCAGCTGTAGAGTGGATCTCTTAGCCCGCATTGGTACAAATGGGCCGGATGAAGGTGGTTGTAGGATTTTCGAGATTCCGTTGGCCACCTGTGCTGAGTCAGCTTAGCAAGCGATGGGCGAACACCACCTCTTGCAGGGATCCTTCTGGCCGGTAGTGGATGGCAGGAGGTCTGCCGAAATAATTGGGTTCACTAAGGCTCATCTATCAAAGGTCATTGAGGTTATGACAGGACACTGTCCAACGGGAATCCATGTGGTACGTCTCAGTATACTGGAAACCCCATCCTGCTGCGGCTGTATGGAGTATGATAAGGTGTAATCATCGAACCACTTTAAGCTTGACTGCCCAGCTTTTGCCAGAACTTGGCGAAAGTATTTCGGTCTCGACTCATTTGGATCTCCGGAGGATTTATCCAAGGTAGAGATCGGCCTCTTTCGAAACTACATCGTTGGTACGCAACGAATCTCTGAGTAGCTATAGCTTACGTCAACGTTATTTTATGTGGTATCACAACCTATGGCGGAAATACATTCGGAGTGCTTTCCAAATCAATGGCGAGGGGTGACAGCGCTTAGAAAACTATTTACTAATTGAAAAAACGTCTTTCTAAGGTTTTGCTTTTCCAGGGCCTGGAAACAAGGAGCTTCGGTGTGGTAGGCATAGCACGCTACTATCATACCACGGCGGACGTCATAAGGGATAGTTTTTCAACGAAATCGTTTTTTACAACTTAATAAACCTTTAAGAGTCAGATACACCGCAGATACTCCGAGTAAAGACCAGCTTCCTTCCCCTTTTTGAAGCCGTTAATAGAGAAAATCTCTTGGATCCTTAAATAGAAGATTAGGCATATTACGTTGTTGTTTGAGTAGCCGAAAGCTGTTGCTTCAGTAGACACACCCCTAATACATAGACAGTATGCACCCAAAAAAGCACCATACTTATATGCAAGCAAGCTCAACTACTTTTTTGTGCAATTAAAATTCCAATGGCGTCTGGCGTTTCTGCCACAGTTGGACTCCACAAAGACTGGCTGGAATTGCTTATGTTGTGCTGCAAAATCGTGCGGTGAGGTAGAACGTATAGAATGAAGTTTGCACATTGCAGAATGCCACGAAAAATTGCAGCAGAACTGCTAATATTTTTGAAAATACGTCGGAGCCGCAAATCCAACAAAAAGAACAAGACAGAAAAATAATTGACAAGGCAAATGCAATGCCTCCACGAAGCAATAGGTACGCAAAGCAACTTATTTAACAAAGCGGGCGCGGTTGCATCTCAGCGATACAGCTTAAGCCATAGTTGGAGCTCGAGAGTGCGCTTTACTGAACCTGAAAAACTTGTTCAACGATTTTACATTTTTAGCACTTTGAACCATACTTGGCTGCTGGTCTTGTGTTTTGCTTTTCGATTTTGCAATTATTTTCTAGTTTTATACCCAGATGAGCAAAGTTGATAAGCAAGTGGCTTATATTGATTGATTGATGAACCTGCTCCTGCGACTAAGAGAGTCGATCTACTGCGATCTACCGCGCCAGCCTTCTCGGTTCCCTATATGCTACAATGCCCTGGCACTCAAATTAAACCAATTAACAACCAGATTTGATGTTACTGTCGCAGACTCTAGAGGCGGAACTCTTATACTATTTGGATTCAGTAAAGCTTTACCAAGCTTAACTCGGCTAGTATCTTCAAAGCGTAAATTCTGGGTTTAGAGGGCCTTTACGCTCTTGTTGGAGGACGCGGTTAGAAGACGCGAAGGTTTAACTCTTCCTTTTCTTCGCCTAAGGCCATCAGTGGTTGCAAAAGATTGATTCGTGCCGCAGCTAAATTCTCAAACGTCACTCTAATATAGGTTCTTGGTCAATGAAACATTGAAAAACTTGTAAAGCATCCACTAGGTTGCAGTTATTTACTGTCTGAACTTCAAGAAATCGCTAAATATTGCGTAAAAATACCATCAGGGTCAATGTCCGGGAGAATGTGCATCAAAATGACGCCCAGTGCGCTACTTGGGCTCAGGTTTTTATTATACATGCAACCAACCAACAACCCATTTCATAGATGTGGATCATCATCATCCTTATTTGACGCTTAACAGCCTAAGGGATTTTGGCCACTTCGTAACAAGACCATGTCAGCTATCCTTGTTTCGCGATAGCTGGAGCCAATTGGGAGCACCAAGGGAGGTCAAGTCTTCCTTCACCTGCCTCAACCAACTCAGTGGATGTCTTCCTCTCCCCCTGCATCTTAACTGCAATGCCGACTGAAATACTTTCTTGGCTGGATCATTTTCGTCTATTTGCATAACATGACTTAGACAGCGAAGACTTTGGGCTTTATTCGCTGCACTATCTTCATATCTGCTTAAAGCACATATAGCTCATCATTATACCCTATTCGATAACATAAATCTTCCGGAGAACTCTAAGAGCCATCATCTTTTCTTCCCACACCTTCCATGATTCCGAGCCATACATCAGGACAGCTATGATGAGAAACTTGTAGAGTGTGATTATTGTTTGTCGAGAGAGTACTTTACTTTTCAATTGCCTACTCAGTACAAAGTAGGACTTATTGGCAAGAGTTATTACCCGTGGCGGCCGCCGTGGTGTGATGGTAGCGTGCTCCGCCAACCACACCGTATGCCTTGGGTTCAACCGCCGGGCAAAGCAACATCAAAATTTTAGAAATAAGGGTTTCAATTAGAAGAAAATTTTTCTATGCGGGGTCGCCCTCGGCAGTGTCTGGCAAGCGCTCCGAGTGTATTTCTGCCATGAAAAGCTCTCAGTGAAAACTCATCTGCCTTGCAGATGCCGTTCGGAGTCGGCATAAAACATGTGGGTCCCGTCCGGCCAATTTGTAGGGAAAATCAAGAGGAGCACGACGCAAATTGGAAGAGAAGCTCGGCCTTAGATCTCTTCGGAGGTTATCGCGCCTTACATTTATTTATATTATCCGTTTGTTTTCTAGGCTGAAATTGTTTCCCTGTGGTAGATGTGGATCAGAATTGCTACTTAAACCCACAGCTGGGTATTAGCTATTCAGTTCCTCCCGAATGCGCATACAATATTTTTTAACATGTTTGTTTTTGTAATTTTTGCTTTGTCTCCATATTCACGTTGTTGGTATTTTTAAACGATATGCCTAGATATAGCCGGCGAAGTGAAACTTATTGCATAGCGCGCATAGTTGCACATAAGCGGTAACAATAAAAAGTTGCAAACAAACTCTGCTTAAGCTCTGACGGCGTTTCTCAATTTTATTTTTAGTTTTATTTAGGTATGAATCTTTGTTGTTATTATTGTGAAAAGTCGTTGTGTTGTTGCTAAATTTAATAAATGCAACATTTCTATATGTAGGCATGTTTGGTGGTTTAAGTTGTTCCATCGTAAACTGAGTCATTGCAGAAGCTGGGTTCAATTCATTTTTTTTTAACAAAAAAATATTTGCACTTGAGAAACTGGTTGAAAGGTATTTTTGCGCTTTCTTCCTCAAACGAAAGAAATAATCATGTGCACTTCGAAATTCAAGGCATTGAGCATGACGAATGGTCGCATTGCTTACCAGTCCGTATAGTTAGCTGAAGGGGTGGCTTGGGGGGGAATTTGCCTAGTATTTCACTGGTGGTATGTGTACAACGAGCCCGCCTCGTTGGTTGTAAAAAAACTTGTTTCTGCTTTTTTTCGCTTACTAAATATGACTTTTGCGCGTTTTCTTCGCTTTGTTCTTCAGCTTGTACCATCACATTCAGTCCACCTCTTCGGCCCACCTTTTTGCTCTTTCACTGCATCGATTTTTATTGTAAATTTGTATCTTTTGATTTATTGCACCATTAGCTTTTGGTGTTTATTTGTTTGTAGTGAAACGAAAGTCAAGGCTGCCCGCTCAAGGCATTTAAAAAAGCTGTTGACTTCAAAGTCAATACGAAAACACGTACACACGCAAGCGTACAAGCGCATATTCAAGTCCAAAAATATGTACATACATATGTCGGCATGTTTATTTGAGCGCTAAATTGCAAACAAATCACAAAGTAAAACGAAATTTGTTAAAACGTCGCAATCAAACCCATCCAACAAAGCTTTCATTAAACACCGTCATACTGAGATATTTGATCAGTTTTTTACAGGGATTGCAAGTAACTGATATGAATTTGTCAAAATTTAAGATGAACATGCAAGGAAGGCTAAGTTCGGGTGTAACCGAATATTACATACTCAGCTGCAAAATTACAGTACGTCTGTCCGTAAACATAATTTGAGTAAATTTTAAGGTATCTTAATCAAATTTGGAATGTAAGTTCCTGGGCACTCATCTCAGATCGCTTTTTAAAATGAACGAAATCGGACTATAACCAATTTTTAAAAGTAAAATTTTAACAAAAAATTTAATATCTTTACAGTATATAAATAAATTATGTCAGCATTAAACTCCAGTAATGATATGGTGCAACAAAATACAAAAATAAAAGAAAATTTTAAAATGGGCTTGGCTCCGCCCTTTTTAATTTAATTTGTCTAGATTACTTTTAATGCCATAAGTCGAACAAACATTTACCAATCCTTGTGAAATTTGGTAAGCGCATAGCTTCTATGGCGATAACTATTTTCTGTGAAAATGGGCGAAATAGGTTTGAAGCCACGTCCAGTTTTTATACACAGTCGACCGTCTGTCCTTCCGCTCGGCCGTTAACACGATAACTTGAGCACCAATCGATATATCTTTACTAAACTTAGTTCACGTACTTATCGGAACTCACTTTATCTTGGTATTAAAATGGGCGAAACCCGACTATGACCACACCCACTTTTTCGTTATCGTAAATTTCGAAAAATAAAAAAACTTCCATAATTCTATACGAAATACGAAAAAAGGGTTGAAACATGGTGATTGGATTGGTTTTTTGACGCAAAATATGACTTTAGAAAAAACTTTGTAAAATGGGTGTGACACCCACCATATTAAGTAGAAGAAAATGAAAAAGTTCTGCAGGGCGAAATCAAAAGCCTTTGGAATCATGGCAGGAATACTGTTCGTGGTATTACATATATAAATAAAATAGCGGTACCCGACAGATGATGTTCTAGGCCACCCTGGTCCACATTTTGGTCGATATCTCGAAAACGCCTTCACATATACAACTAAGGGTCACTCCCTTTTAAAATCCTCATTAATACCTTTCATTTGATACCCATATCGTACAAACGCATTCTAGAGTCACCCCTGGTCCACCTTTTTGGCGATATCTCGAAAAGGTGTCCACCTATAGAACTAAGGCCCACTCCCTTTTAAAATACTCATTAACACCTTTCATTTGATTCCCATATCGTACAAACACATTCTAGAGTCACCCCTGGTCCACATTTTGGTCGATATCTTGAAACCGCCTTCACATATACAACTAAGGGTCACTCCCTTTTAAAATCCTCATTAATACCTTTCATTTGATACCCATATCGTACAAACACATTCTAGAGTCACCCCTGGTCCACCTTTAAGGCGATATCCTGAAATGGCGTCCACCTAATGAACTATGGCCACTCCCTTTTAAAATACTCTTTAATACCTTCCATTTGATACACATGTCATACAAACACATTCCAGGGTTACCCTAGGTTCATTTTCCTAAATAGTGATTTTCCCTTATTTTGTCTCCAAAGCTATCAGCTGAATATGTAATGTTCGGTTACACCCGAACTTAGCCTTCCTTACTTGTTTTATTTACGTACAGTAACGCACTAACATCTTACAACAGAGATCTGAGGAGATCGAAGAGAGCTACCTCGAGACAATATTGAGATATTATTATTCATCTTCCTACAGCAGAGCGACTACAAAAATCTCTCTCTAGAGATCGCATAAATGTAATTGGCACTCTGAATATACAGATTGGAACTAGACTAAACAGCCGAACGACATGTAAGTTAACTTAAAACTATTTTTCAGGATTGTATAAAGCAGGCAATCAACACTAACATATAATGGGAGGCTTGCCGACTATTAAAAAAAATGTAAAGCTCGATAACCTCCGAACAGATTTTAGGCCGAGCTTCTCTTCCAAACTGCATCGTTCTCCTCTTAATTTTTCATACAAATTACCGGTACAGGACCTACATGCAGATGAGTTTTCACAAAGAGCTTTTCATGACAGAAATACACTCGGAAAGCTTGCCAAACACAGCCGAGGGGTGACCCCGCTTAGACAAATTTTCTTCTAATTGAAAAAACTTGTTTCTAAAATTTTGATTTTGACGGGGCATGAACCGAGGATCTTCGATGTGGATTGCGGAGCACGTTACCATCACACCATGGCTGCCGCCATGTTTTTCCCAAAGAATATAGAAAAAATTGTGAAGAATATAGAAAAAAATGGATCTGCACATCAGGACGTAAAGCTAAACAAACTCCCTCTGTATGGGAAGCAATTTGCTTATCAGTCAAGAAAATCCACGGAGACGGCTTTTCGTAGCCTCACGGAGAAAATTGAAAAGGCTTTAGAGTCTAAAAATATAGCCCAATGATTATTTTCTGGGCGCTGTTCATGTCTGGAGATGGGAGGGACAACTGAGTAAATTGTGTCATCTAAGGGATGCCCTCAAGTGGGTGCACTATCTCCTCTCTTGCAGGCCATAGCCATAGATAACCTCCTTCAATTACTGAAAACCAATGGATTTAATACGCAAGGGTAGGCAGAAAACTTAGTAATCTACATCACAGGGATTCTTGAGGAAACAATATCCAATCGCATGCAACAAGCCCTACGCATTATAAATAATGCAGTAGCCTCTACGCTCAGATTCATACGGAACTTTGAGGTATCCATTGTGGAAAGAACTCATTGGGGGCAGAGAATTCATATACTGACCCTCATACAGGGGTCGGGTTCACAGATGGATTCCATTATGGAAAAACGGGAGCTGTTATCTATAGGACGAACTTCAAAAAATTGATACCAATTGAATGCTACCCCAAAATTTTTTAGGCAGGAATCCATGCAATAGAATTTTGCGGTAGAGAATATCTACGAAAAAGTTTATCCCCGAGGAGTGTTCCCGTCAAGTCAGGCAGCTTTGCGTGCCTTGCTGCCTTACACAACTGCTTCTGAGCTAGTGGATGAATGCATTGTAGCTAAAAACAAGGTTTTGTTAGGATGGGTTCACGGGTAATAGGGTCATGACAGTAATGAACAGGCAGACTTCCTCGCCAACCAGGGCAACTATGGCAGTATCCTATGGTCCAGGGTCCTTCTCTGGACACACAAAAGCTTACAATAGCGAAACCATTAGTAGCTGGGAAACAAAGCAGTACACAAAGCCCAGGAAAAATATAGACCAAATTGTTTAAACTCCCAGCAACGAAGAATCAGCTGAAATCTTTAATCCTAGCAGAGAGGATCCATGAACTTTCACTAGGTACTGTACGATACACTGTAGTCTGCACAATAAGTTAAATCTATCGGAGATACAAACCCGTATCTTTTGTGAACTCGAGAATGAAACGCTGCACGGTGGGGTATTTGATCAATTTAGCTGGCCAAAAAATCTATTGTTCAAAATATTCCAATTTTTTTTAAGGCTAAACAAGTTAACAATTATTTAGGTTAGAAGGGTATATTGCTTTTTAATCCAAAAATACATCGAAGTACACACAATTTTTATACAACTTTAGATGTGCGCGGCGAGCTCCGTTGACGTTGCAGATGGGTTTTGCGGTATATATACTATTCAGTGGACATCTAAGAACGCCAGCAGTATATTTAATCAAATATAGTTACATTTTCTTTTAGGACAGGTAAATGTGTTTTTAATTCATTTGGTAGATTTTTTATACTGCATGTTTTAACTGTGTTATTCTACTTGTCATATTACTACTTTTCAATATAAAATTTTTTAAAAACCTTGCACACATAAAGATATATCTTTTTTTCATGGCATATCATGTCAGTAATTTTTTGGCAATAAATAAGCTTGGGTTTGTTTCAAAGTTTAATAATAAAAACGGCTGCGCATACCCGTTTTTTGAGTGGTGATCAATCTTGTAAGACAGTGATACCCCTATTGGCAAAAGGTGACAATCTTGTGAAAACATCCTCAGTGGCAACACCTAGGTGCAAAGTCTTAAAATGTAATACTATATCGATGTACCAAATTTGATTCAAATCGGTTAAGCCGTTTCTGAGATGGTGGTAGATATACAAAGAAACATAAAAAAGGTGAGGTGGTAACCCCACCTAAAAGTATCAATAGAAATGCGGAGTAAAATACCTTTCTTTTGATACCCATATTGACACACAAATCTCATGTAATGCCAAAAAATGACCACGCGTCCCTCCGAAACCGGCCTCGATCCATAGTAATTCTGCGCGGAACACCGTGAATTTACTGTCAACTATTGTGAAGTGAGACAACTACTTTTTTAACAGAAATAACTGCTGTTTTAGTTTTGGCCAGCTAGATTGATCAAATACCCCACCGTGCGCTGATTAACAATCTATGCAAATGTGTCGCTCTGGCAAGGCATAGACTCTCTCATCTATTTGGTGTGACTATTCATCCTCTTGTGATATGGAGTAAAAAGCCTGATGAGGTACATAAATACATTAAAAAGCTTCGGCATACAGTAATAATCTGAAAAGTCAAGCACAATGGATATAAATAAAGATCTGAGTGCATCGAGGCCTGATAATATTTTTTCGAATTTCTTATCTCACTCGGAAAATAACAGTTAAAAATAACAGCGAAATACCTTGAATCTGGAAACAAATTTATTAGAAAACGGGTTTTCTAATAAAACTTACAACTGTTACGATCCCTGCTTTTTAACTTACCGAAAAGTAGAACAGCAATTTGTACACATAATGAGGTAAGTACATTCATAACATGAAACATAAAATATGCTTATTACTGACAGGAAACAAATTTGTGGAAACCTTTTTAGAGGCCCTCAATATGGTGCGAGCTCGAAATTTTGGCAATGAAGCTTGTCCCCTAAATCAAAGTTTAAGGTAAAGCACTAAACACTGTAGTGGGAATAAGTTGAGTTATTTTTCCCAAGTCTAATAAGTCGTCCCATTCAACCACAGATAGTCAAGTTATTCCAATGCAGCGCGGTCTGGCCTTTCTTTTATTGACATCAGTGTATGTTGATAGAGATACTAAATGCATGGAACTGGCGTAATTGCTGTATTATTACTCCCAGATATATGTTTTATATACATGTTTACCAGCTTTCCATTCAGAGGATGAGATAGCCTCTCTTAAAGAAAAGCGATTGGCAGAGCGAACATTGAAAAAATTCGCCTTTTCTCTATTACAGTGACCATAAAACAAAGAAGAGCAGTAAGAAGTCAAACACGAAATCATGGTAGAAAGGAAGCTGTGTAGCCTTGTAATATTATTTCCGACTGTGGGCAAGTGTCTCGGTGCGTTCCGTAAGGCAACGATGTTCGTAAGCGCATAATCTATTTGCGCCTGCGCGCTTCCAGATTAACAAGAATAAGGAGCTAGAAAATACGACAGGGTGGGGAAATAAGGAGTATATTGTCCTACAGTCAGTCGTTGTTGTTGTTGTAGTGATAAGGAAACTCCCCGAAGGTTTTGGGGAGTGTTATCGACGTTGATGTTCCTTTGCCAGATACGTTGCCGGTACGTTCCGGCAACAAGCAGCATTAAGACACTAGCCCGACCATCACAGGAACGATTTATTATGACCACATGAAACCTTCTAGTCCATACCACCAGGCTGGATTCCGATCATAGGAATTGATTATGTCGTGATCGACGGCAGGCATAACTCTACTGCTCATTCTTCGAATTCGCTTTCCTTATTCGCAGCATCATGTTGTAAAAACAATTCTGTGCAGCGAAATAATTGCGTGACGGATCGCAAGGAAAAGTTGCCCCCAATAGCTACTTACGAAAGAGACAGTTGATAATCTTCATTCGACGTTATATTTCATATAAACTTTATGCCTGATGACATAAGTACAGAAAAATAAGGAGTATTATGAGAAATCAGAAGCGTAGTGAGGGGGGGGGGGCAAGGGGGGCATCTTGCACCGGGCACTACTCACAGGGGGCGCCAAATGGTCCGCAAAGCAGAACTTCCTGGATAATTTGTATTTTTATTATAACTGATTTCTGGAAAAAATTTTCCATACTAAAAAAATTCATGCATATATTCAGAACAATTGCGACAGGTTGTGGAATAATTGAAAGCATTTATCTTTTTTTCTCATGTTGAACGTTACGATAGGAATTACAAAAAAAT
Source organism: Eurosta solidaginis (assembly GCF_040869045.1). Taxonomy (NCBI): domain Eukaryota; kingdom Metazoa; phylum Arthropoda; class Insecta; order Diptera; family Tephritidae; genus Eurosta; species Eurosta solidaginis. The sequence continues at coordinate 233,167,398 of NC_090321.1, read as the reverse complement.
GCTTTAACAAAAACTGTCAAACGTGAATCCGAATTTCGAGACACTCTCTGTGAAGACGCAATAGAAAAAGCGGAGTATCTTTGTGATAAATGGGATATCGACATAGTAAAACGTGTAAGATGGCGCCGCAAAATGCCCGGAGAATCGGCTAGAGAAAGTATTTTCCCCGCGCGCAAGAAAACCTCACTACGCCATATAGTTATTGAAACCACGTTTTTATTTTATAACAAAACTTTAAATAATATTTTTTTAAAACGCCTAAAAGTATACGTCAATATCTTTTATTTTTCACAACAATGAAAATTTTTGAAAATTGAAAAATCAATATTGAAACTTAAAATATTGATAATACATTCAAAAATTACAAAGTTCAAAGTAACTAAAATACAAAGTTAAATAAAAATAATAAGAACCCTACATTACTCCCAATATTTCCTTATCAAAAGCACTATACTTAATTTCAGTTGGAGAAAGTTTTTTAGAAAAGAATGCAATGGGCTCAATTTTATTATTGTAATTTTGTTGTATAATTTTGTTTGTTTTCTCTATCAAAAATAAATAAGCAACGCGTCGAAAATTCTAAATTTCCGTTGTTCGTCGCTGCAACAACGTAAGAATTTAGTTTGTTGAATCTTTGTTTTTGTTATAAGAACAAGGTTGTTCACAACTTCTGGCATTATTTCCAAATTTGTAGTGAAATCTACACAACCAATTTGGATTATTACGCGAGTTAGAACGATGCCTAAAAGAATTTCTAAAATTATTCCTAGAATTAGAACGCGACCTAGATTTATTCCTATGCACTTCTTTTTTAATTTCTGCTAACTCCAAAGAAAGTTTCTGAAAACTTTCACACATTAAAGAAGTGGTTTTAACTAGATTTTCAATAACTGAATTTTGAGCTTTTGTATCTGATATTGTATTTACTGAGAAAACTTCTTTTTTATTCATAACTTCAAAAATGTTATCCGCTAATTTTATTAAATTCATTAATATTATTAGAACTTGAGCTAGCCAAAATTGCATTTAAATTTTTGGGAAGTTTTCTCAACCAAATTCTCTTTAAAATATTTTCACTAAAATTTGAACCAGCTAACAAAATTAATGACCGATAAAATTCAGAGGGCTTGCGATCACCCATTTCAGAATCATTTAAGATTTTATCAAGCTTTGAATTTTCACTAAGAGAATGTCTTTCTATTAAAACTTTTTTGAGTTCACTAAACTTGTTAGTGAGGGGAGGGTTTTGGATAAAATCTAAAATTGTTACTATTACGTCTTGTGGAAGTGCTGCTATAATATGTTCGTATTTGGTATTCTCTTGAGTTATATTTTTGGTGCTAAATTGTGTTTCAGCGTGTATAAACCACGCTTCTGGACAACTAGTCCAAAATTGTGGAAGTTTGACAGACGTAGCACAAATTTCAGAATTATTTTGATTTGCATATGGATTTACTAATTCTTCTTGAGAAGAATTATTCTGTAAGTCAATAAGCGAATCATTTAAATTTTGTGTGAGTGTAGAAGTGTGTGTATTGTGTCGTGGAGAATGAAACATTTCAACTAAATTGAAGAAGGAGTTTACAAATTTAGTAAAATATTAAATATCAATATTAAAAAAAAATTTATATTTTATAATAACTGTTTAAATAAACTTAGAACAAACCAACCTCAAAATTCTTCTTCCAAAATTTTGTTCCCTTTTAAATTGTGTAATTGCTTTAAAATTGATTGATGAAATTTGACGATGGTTTTAATATTGTGCAATGGCTTTAAAATTGATTGATGAAGTTGGACAATATATTATGCAATGGCTTTAAAATTGATTGATGAAATTGGACAATGTATTGTGCAATGGCAAATCAAGTATGACAGTAATTTGTGAAAATGCACTCCGCTGCTTTCAAAAAATTTAGTTGTGCAGTAGTCCTTCTCCCTTTATTGAAATTTTCCAATTTTCGTTATGCAACGTTTGGTCATTGGTATTTTTTAGTTTTAGTTGTTGTTGTCACTGCTCCGAATTCAATTAAATACGCGTTCTATGTATGTAGGTATAGGTTAATGATTGGAGCGCTGATCGAACTGTTGTTGATGTTTTTAAAGTTTATATTTTTGGTATTTTTCTTTAATGGACATTGATGTTACTTCTGTTATTGATATATTTTAAATTTCTTGTAGTTGAATATCAAAATCTTCGAATAAGGCGTAAATATTGATGATAATATAGTTTGTTTAATTCACTCGAAAAATTTAGCACAATGTACAATGCATGTACACGACATATAATGTATATTAATTTAAAGTAATTTGCACGATGTAGTTTATTTTAACTCAAAATGTTTATTTTAAAATTGAGTTGTTAAAATTTGTCTTGGTACACAAATTATCGTAGCACAAGAATATTCATTTAAAATATGTTGCAGTTTAAAAGTCAATCAAATAACCACAAAAAAAAAAAAAATGCAACATAAGCATAAATTTTAAGTCACTCAAAGTTCAAATCTCAAGTCTATATTTTTGAATATATATTTAATATGCTGATAAAAAGGTCGCCAAAACTTTTATATATTTTATATGTTTTTTGTAAGTGTGAAAATGTAGGATCGCAGCATAAAATTACATTGGTCTCGCCACTCTTCTAGTTTGATACAATTCATCTGTCCGCAGATTTTAATTTCTTCATATTTATTTTTCTTATGTTTTTAATATGCAAACTACCTAAATGTCGGACGCCAATATAGTTATTGAAACCACGTTTTTATTTTATAACAAAACTTTAAATTATATTTTTTTAAAACGCCTAAAAGTATGCGTCAATATCTTTTATTTTTCACAACAATGAGGAATATGCCATACAATTTATAGTCCTTATAGAATGCCATACGCCTTTGGAACATATGAAATAAGCCTTACATAAGGTTCAAATTTTTTGCTGGGTATTTATAAAGTAGCTCACCAGAAATGCAAGCAAACTTGTGGGGCATCTTCTTTCAGCGCTACGGCTTTTACAGTTAAATAAATTGGAAATGTTCTCACCATAGGATTGGCTATAAGCGTGGGAGTTCTCTTTGTTTACATAATTTTGGTCTAAGAATTCTTAGCCGAGCCATTAACATGCATACATCCATACATACATACACACATACATACATTCATACATACTAGAGGTTTACGCCGATCACTTTATCGGCGGCGGAGGCGTAGGCTCTATTATATACCGGCGGCGGCGGCGTAGGCAGCGCGCCGGCGTACGCGGGTGTTCTTACTTTAAAAGCTTGATTTTTCTATTTAAAAAAATAATATTTAGGAAAGGCTTTGTTTATAGGTATTTAAAGAAATCAAGGTGTTGGCCATTTCGGAAAGATCCGGGGTTTTTGCATCAAAATCTCGCAGACCGTTCAAAAATTTTCAGGAGTAGCTCCTTGTGAAGGGATTGTCCCTTATTCGCATGCTCCAGAGAGGCTTCAAACCTAACCCCGGTCTTTGGAATTGGTACTGCTGTGTCTGCTGAAAAGAAATAGAGATACATAAAATAGTCACACTTTTGCCTGTATATCTCGTGCAAAGCGTAGCTCCACCTAGGGTTAACTCCTAATAATCGTCGTGAACACAATTTCTCTAAATCATTTGTCGCTCCTTGGCGGTCACGCATAAAGGCGACTTAGGGCTGCTATGAATGGTCTATTAATACTCATGACTATCGTGGCACAGGGCGCCTCCAGTTTTTTCGGCTGTTTTTAAGAGCTAAAATTTCCGATGTGCGAACAGTAGGAATCCCTACCACCAGTCGCTACCACGCCTCCTGAGCATCACACCATATGCAAGTACAGAAGCTATAGGACTGCGACTTCGAACTCATACCTTCGTCGACGGCACTTTTCTAGAAGCTCTAGGTGTAGCTCCAAAGACTTTCCTACGGATGCTTTTGTCGCGCTATGCTGCCGAGCTACACTTTGAAACGTTAGGGAGTGACTATTCGGCCAAAGATGCCGCCCTCGAAATCATAAGCAGTCTAAGTGGATGTCATTGCGTCATGGGTGAAAATCCGTAGGTCCGTTCCCGCCAATTCATTGAGTAAATTAAAAGGAGCACGGAGTATGGAGACTAGAGAAAATTGTTTCTTTGATTAATGAGGACCACCCTAATGTACATAAAATCGTATATTTGATTAATGAGGACCACCCTAATGTACATAAATAGTCACAGTCATTACTTACCTTAATTGCTATTTCATATCTGAAATGATTCATGGTATATAGCGCCTTATCAATGTAGAACAACTCTTTTGCTATATTCATTTCAGATGTGTTGCACCTGCCAGTTGTTTAAATGAAATTATGTATATAATATTTTTGAGATTAAGCGACGAGAAGGTCGTATTGAGCTGTATTAGGGTAATCTCTACTTAATACCACGAAATTCATATTAAATAAACAATATGTAGACTCGCTAGGTTCACAGCCTTTACAATAGCTACTTGATTGCTGGCGCTATTAAAAATTAGTCACGCCCGAATGCCTCCTGGAAAGTAAATCCTTCGCGGCGATTTCAACAGACGATTTTGGATCCGTGCGTAAACGCAGGAATATCGACTATTTGAGCAAGTTTACAATCTTCCTAATCCTTTGTAATAGTGAAGAGCGCATTTCGTTGTATCGAAAACAGTCATAAGGCAGATATTTTCCTTTAATGGCCCAAAGTCCCAACTGCAGCAGCCTTAGGGCATATAGCATGCCTATTCGCATAACCTTGCCTTGTCAATATAGCCCTTGACTTTTATGATGTTGTCCGCGTAAAGATTATACCGTTCGTCACTAAAACTTTTCGGTAAGTTTATAAATCTGTCAAAGAACTAGTTTCTTGAAATTCGCTGAGAATTCTCATCCAGGAACTGCTACGAGTGCTCTGTCGGCACGACCACTGAGTCTCTGTTTTGTACATAAAGCCGTCAGTTCTGGTCTTAGGCTCATATATTTAACATCCAGAAATGTTTAAATACTCCTTCTTTACAGATAGGCTATGTTGTTAGGTTAAGTTGAACTGGCCGGTGAATAAAGAGCTCACATAGATTGAATGTGTCCATAGTGTTACTAGAAGTTGTTTGATGACTAAACGGAAAAGCCCCAATTAGGCACCAGGACTTATGTTTTGTGACAGCTTTGTCCTCTTGGCAAATCCTAGATGTTTTCTAGAACCTATCTTAATTGCTGCTTCGTGATCTGGCAACACTGCCGCAGCTAGTTCTGACGAGAACTTAATCTGTCTTTGTGGAATTTTTGTCCATCTACACAATTTCCTCTGAGCTTCCTGCATTGGCCTTCACTTCATCTATATTTCTATTTAGCTGACAAATTATGGCGCGCCCTAGGAGTTCTCGTACTCAATTGTAAAAATTATAATTTTAATGCCTTCTTTTTAAATCGAAAGTAATACAAATCAAATTAAAGCCCATCTTTAAGGAGGAGTTGTACCAATGTGCCATAGTACATTGCACTTTCCGAAAATATTGAGACCCATTTAAATCAGATTCGGCTCATTTGGGCGACGGTTGAAGAATCATAGCGATATATGTATTTGGGACGATTGCTCAAATGTTATGACGCTAACAATCCAGCAGCCCCACTGACATTTAAGAGATTAGCTACGATTTTATTTTGGATTTACTGCTGGTAGTAATGTACTAGATATTTTAGGGGAGTGAGTCAAAATAGTTTTATCGGAATTGGAACTCGGAGCAGGTAGAAGAGGTCTAGTTATATGTCAGGAGGATATCGAACTTCGATAAAGAACTATTCTATGTATTTTATTGGGCAGAAACGTTTTCTAAAATTTACTGCCAAAAATTAATTAAATGCGTTTTCGGTTCTGGAAAAATTGTCACACTGGTGTTAGGCTCACTTTTGAATTGCGTTACTTGGCGCTCTGCAAAATGGCTGAGATTGTAGGTAACAGCGTTCTTTTTCAGATGAAAATACTTCGTGAAATGAACACACAAACTTGGGAGAGAACTGAAAAAATGTAACAGGGCAACGTTATTTAAAATAGAAAACGCCATAGACCGTATCAAAACAGTCAAGAAGTATCCAAGCCCAGGTACATTGCTAGCGTTTGACTATTTCTATACTCAGTTGAGCAGAGCTCACAGAGTATATTAACTTTGGATAACGGTTGGTTGTACAGGTATAAAGGAATCGAGATAGATATAGACTTCCATATATCAAAATCATCAGTATCGAAAAAAAATTTGATTGAGCCATGTCCGTCCGTCCGTCCGTTAACACGATAACTTGAGTAAATTTTGAGGTATCTTGACGAAATTTGGTATGTAGGTTCCTGGGCACACATCTCAGATCGCTATTAAAAATGAACGATATCGGACTATAATCACGCCCACTTTTTCGATATCGAAAATTTCGAAAAATCGAAAAAGTGTGATAATTCATTACCAAAGACGGATAAAGCGATGAAACTTGGTAGGTTGGTTGAACTTATGCAGAATAGAAAATAAGTAAAGTTTTCGACAATGGGCGTGGCACCGCCCACTTTTAAAAGAAGGTAATTTAGAACTTTTGCAAGCTGTAATTTGGCAGTCGTTGAAGATATGATGAAATTTGGCAGGAACATTACTTGTATTACTATATGTATGCTTAATAAAAATTAGCAAAATCGGAGAATGACCACGCCCACTTAAAAAAAATTTTTTTTTAAAGTGAAATTTTTACAAAAAATTTAATATCTTTACAGTATATAAGTAAATTATGTCAACATTCAACTCCAGTAATGATATGGTGCAACAAGATACAAAAACAAAAGAAAATTTCAAAATGGGCGTGGCTCCACCCTTTTTCATTTGATTGGTCTAGGATACATTTAATGCCATAAGTCGAACAAATATTTACCAATCCTTGTGAAATTTGGTAGGCGCTTAGACTCGATGACGATAACTGTTTTCTGTGAAAAAGGGCGAAATCGGTTGAAGCCACGCCCAGTTTTTATACATAGTACATCGTCTGTCCTTCCGCTCGGCCGTCAACACGATAACTTGAGCAAAAATCGATATATCTTTACTAAACTCAGTTCACATAATTATCTGAACACACTTTGTATTGGTATAAAAAATTGCCGAAATCCGACTATGACCATAATTCTATACCAAATACGAAAAAAGGGATGAAACATAGTAATTGCATTGGTTTATTGACGCAAAATATAACTTTAGAAAAAAACTTTGTAAAATGGGTGTGACACCTACCATATTAAGTAGAAGAAAATGAAAAAGTTCTGCAGGGCGAAACCGAAAGCCCTTGGAATCATGGCAGGGATACTACTGTTCGTGCTATTACATATATAAATAAATTAGCGGTACCCGACAGATGATGTTCTGGGTCACCCTGGTCCACATTTTGGTCGAAATATCGAAAACGCCTTCACATATACAACTACCACCACTCCCTTTTAAAGTTCTTATTAATACCTTTAATTTGACACCCATATTGTACAAACAAATTCTAGAGTCACCACTGGTCCACCTTTATGGCGATATATCGAAAAGGCGTCCACCTATAGAACTAAGGCCCACGCCCTTTTAAAATGCCCATTATCACCTTTTGTTTGATACTCATAATGTACAAACGCATTCTAGAGTCAACCCTGGTCCACCTTTATAATGATATCCCGAAAAGGCGTCCACCTATAGAACTAAGGCCCACTCCCTTTTAAAATACTCATTAACACCTTTCATTTGATACCCATATCGTAAACAAATTCTAAAGTCACCCCTGGTCCATCTTTATGGCGATATCTCGAAAAGGCGTCCACATATAGAACTAAAGCCCACTCCCTTTTAAAATACTCATTAACACCTTTCATTTGATACCCATATCGTACAAACAAATTCTAGAGTCACCACTGGTCCACCTTAATGGCGATATCTTGAAAAGGCGTCCACCCATAAAACTAAGGCCCACTCCCTTTTAAAACACTCATTAGCACCTTTCATTTGATACCCATAGCGTACAAACAAATTCTAGAGTAACCCCTGGTCCACCTTTATGGCGATATCTAAAAAAAGACGTCCACCCATAAAACTAAGGCCAACTCCCTTTTAAAACACTCATTAACACCTTTCATTTGATACCCATATCGTACAAACAAATTCTAGAGTCACCCCTGGTCCACCTTTATGACGATATCTCGAAAAGCCGTCCGCCTATAGAACTAAGGCCCACCCCCTTTTAAAATACTCATTAACACCTTTCATTTGATACCCATATCGTACAAACAAATTCTAGAGTCACCCCTGGTCCACCTTTATGGCGATATCTCGAAAAGGCGTCCACCTATAGAACTAAGGCCCACTCCCTTTTAAAATACTCATTAACACCTTTCATTTGATACCCATATCGTACAAACAAATTCTAGAGTCACCCCTGGTCCACCTTTATGGCGATATCTCGAAAAGGCGTCCACCTATAGAACTAAGGCCCACTCCCTTTTAAAATACTCATTAACGCCTTTCATTTGATACCCATATCGTACAAACAAATTCTAGAGTCATCCCTGGTCCACCTTTATGGCGATATCTCGAAAAGGCGTCCACCTATAGAACTAAGGCCCACTCCCTTTTAAAATACTCATTAACACCTTTCATTTGATACCCATATCGTACAAACAAATTCTAGAGTCCCCACTGGTCCACCTTTATGGCGATATCTCGAAAAGACGTCCACCCATAAAACTAAGGCCAACTCCCTTTTAAAACACTCATTAACACCTTTCATTTGATACCCATATCGTACAAACAAATTCTAGAGTCACCCCTGGTCCACCTTTATGACGATATCTCGAAAAGCCGTCCGCCTATAGAACTAAGGCCCACCCCCTTTTAAAATACTCATTAACACCTTTCATTTGATACCCATATCGTACAAACCAATTCTAGAGTCACCCCTGGTCCACCTTTATGGCGATATCTCGAAAAGGCGTCCACCTATAGAACTAAGGCCCACTCCCTTTTAAAATACTCATTAACACCTTTCATTTGATACCCATATCGTACAAACAAATTCTAGAGTCACCCCTGGCCCACCTTTATGGCGATATCTCGAAAAGGCGTCCACCTATAGAACTAAGGCCCACTCCCTTTTAAAATACTCATTAACACGTTTCATTTGATACCCATATCGTACAAACACATTCTAGAGTCACCCCTGGTCCACCTTTATGGCGATATCTCGAAAAGGCGTCCACCTATAGAACTAAGGCCCACTCCCTTTTAAAATACTCATTAACACCTTTCATTTGATACCCATATCGTACAAACAAATTCTAGAGTCACCCCTGGCCCACCTTTATGGCGATATCTCGAAAAGGCGTCCACCTATAGAACTAAGGCCCACTCCCTTTTAAAATACTCATTAACACCTTTCATTTGATACCCATATCGTACAAACAAATTCTAGAGTCACCCCTGGCACACCTTTATGGCGATATCTCGAAAAGGCGTCCACCTATAGAACTAAGGCCCACTCCCTTTTAAAATACTCATTAACACGTTTCATTTGATACCCATATCGTACAAACAAATTCTAGAGTCACCACTGGTCCACCTTTATGGCGATATCTCGAAAAGGCGTCCACCTATAGAACTAAGGCCCACTCCCTTTTAAAATACTCATTAACACCTTTCATTTGATACCCATATCGTACAAACAAATTCTAGAGTCATCCCTGGTCCACCTTTATGGCGATATCTCGAAAAGGCGTCCACCTATAGAACTAAGGCCCACTCCCTTTTAAAATACTCATTAACACGTTTCATTTGATACCCATATCGTACAAACAAATTCTAGTGTGACCCCTGGTCCACCTTTATGGCGATATCTCGAAAAGGCGTCCACCCATAGAACTAAGGCCCACTACCTTTTAAAATATTTATTAACACCTTTCATTTGATACCCATAACGTAAAAACAAATTCTAGAGTCACCCCTGGTCCACCTTTATGGCGATATCTCGAAAAGGCGTCCACCTATAGAACTAAGGCCCACTCCCTTTTAAAATACTCATTAACACCTTTCATTTGATACCCATATCGTACAAACAAATTCTAGAGTCACCCCTGGTCCACCTTTATGGCGATATCTCGAAAAGGCGTCCACCTATAGAACTAAGGCCCACTCCCTTTTAAAATACTCATTAACACGTTTCATTTGATACCCATATCGTACAAACAAATTCTAGAGTCACCTCTGGTCCACCTTTATGGCGATATCTCGAAAAGGCGTCCACCTATAGAACTAAGGCCCACTCCCTTTTAAAATACTCATTAACACCTTTCATTTGATACCCATATCGTACAAACACATTCTAGAGTCACCCCTGGTCCACCTTTATGGCGATATCTCGAAAAGGCGTCCACCTATAGAACTAAGGCCCACTCCCTTTTAAAATACTCATTAACACGTTTCATTTGATATCCATATCGTACAAACAAATTCTAGAGTCACCACTGGTCCACCTTTATGGCGATATCTCGAAAAGGCGTCCACCTATAGAACTAAGGCCCACTCCCTTTTAAAATACTCATTAACACCTTTCATTTGATACCCATATCGTACAAACAAATTCTAGAGTCACCCCTGGTCCACCTTTATGGCGATATCTCGAAAAGGCGTCCACCTATAGAACTAAGGCCCACTCCCTTTTAAAATACTCATTAACACCTTTCATTTGATACCCATATCGTACAAACAAATTCTAGAGTCACCCCTGGCCCACCTTTATGGCGATATCTCGAAAAGGCGTCCACCTATAGAACTAAGGCCCACTCCCTTTTAAAATACTCATTAACACGTTTCATTTGATACCCATATCGTACAAACAAATTCTAGAGTCACCACTGGTCCACCTTTATGGCGATATCTCGAAAAGGCGTCCACCCATAAAACTATGGCCCACTCCCTTTTAAAACACTCATTAACACCTTTCATTTGGTACCCATATCGTACAAACAAATTCTAGAGTCACCCCTGGTCCACCTTTATGACGATATCTCGAAAAGCCGTCCGCCTATAGAACTAAGGCCCACCCCCTTTTAAAATACTCATTAACACCTTTCATTTGATACCCATATCGTACAAACAAATTCTAGAGTCACCCCTGGCCCACCTTTATGGCGATATCTCGAAAAGGCGTCCACCTATAGAACTAAGGCCCACTCCCTTTTAAAATACTCATTAACACCTTTCATTTGATACCCATATCGTACAAACAAATTCTAGAGTCACCCCTGGTCCACCTTTATGGCGATATCTCGAAAAGGCGTCCACCTATAGAACTAAGGCCCACTCCCTTTTAAAATACTCATTAACACGTTTCATTTGATACCCATATCGTACAAACACATTCTAGAGTCACCCCTGGTCCACCTTTATGGCGATATCTCGAAAAGGCGTCCACCCATAGAACTAAGGCCCACTCCCTTTTAAAATATTTATTAACACCTTTCATTTGATACCCATAACGTAAAAACAAATTCTAGAGTCACCCCTGGTCCACCTTTATGGCGATATCTCGAAAAGGCGTCCACCTATAGAACTAAGGCCCACTCCCTTTTAAAATACTCATTAGCACCTTTCATTTGATACCCATATCGTACAAACAAATTCTAGAGTCACCCCTGGTCCACCTTTATGGCGATATCTCGAAAAGGCGTCCACCTATAGAACTAAGGCCCACTCCCTTTTAAAATACTCATTAACACCTTTCATTTGATACCCATATCGTACAAACACATTCCAGAGTCACCCCTGGTCCACCTTTATGGCGATATCTCGAAAAGGCGTCCACCCATAGAACTAAGGCCCACTCCCTTTTAAAATATTTATTAACACCTTTCATTTGATACCCATAACGTACAAACAAATTCTAGAGTCACCCCTGGTCCACCTTTATGGCGATATCTCGAAAAGGCGTCCACCCATAGAACTAAGGCCCACTCCCTTTTAAAATACTCATTAGCACCTTTCATTTGATACCCATATCGTACAAACAAATTCTAGAGTCACCCCTGTTCCACCTTTATGGCGATATCCCGAAAAGGCGTCCACCTATAGAACTAAGGCCCACTCCCTTTTAAAATATTCATTAACACCTTTCATTTGATACCCATATCGTACAAACAAATTCTAGAGTCACCCCTGGTCCATCTTTATGGCGATATCTCGAAAAGCCGTCCGCCTATAGAACTAAGGCCCACCCCCTTTTAAAATACTCATTAACACCTTTCATTTGATACCCATATCGTACAAACAAATTCTAGAGTCACCCCTGGTCCACCTTTATGGCGATATCTCGAAAAGGCGTCCACATATAGAACCAAGGCCCACTCCCTTTTAAAATACTCATTAACACCTTTCATTTGATACCCATATCGTACAAACAAATTCTAGAGTCACCACTGGTCCACCTTTATGGCGATATCTCGAAAAGGCGTCCACCCATAAAACTAAGGCCCACTCCTTTTTAAAACACTCATTAACACCTTTCATTTGATACCCATATCGTACAAACAAATTCTAGAGTCACCCCTGGTCCACCTTTATGGCGATATCTCGAAAAGGCGTCCACCCATAAAACTAAGGCCCACTCCCTTTTAAAACACTCATTAACACCTTTCATTTGATACCCATATCGTACAAACAAATTCTAGAGTCACCACTGGTCCACCTTTATGGCGATATCTCGAAAAGGCGTCCACCCATAAAACTAAGGCCCACTCCCTTTTAAAACACTCATTAACACCTTTCATTTGATACCCATATCGTACAAACAAATTCTAGAGTCACCCCTGGTCCACCTTTATGGCGATATCTCGAAAAGCCGTCCGCCTATAGAACTAAGGCCCACCCCCTTTTAAAATACTCATTAACACCTTTCATTTGATACCCATATCGTACAAACAAATTCTAGAGTCACCCCTGGTCCACCTTTATGGCGATATCTCGAAAAGGCGTCCACCTATAGAACTAAGGCCCACTCCCTTTTAAAATACTCATTAACAACTTTCATTTGATACCCATATCGTACAAACAAATTCTAGAGTCACCCCTGGTCCACCTTTATGGCGATATCTCGAAAAGGCGTCCACCTATAGAACTAAGGCCCACTCCCTTTTAAAATACTCATTAACACCTTTCGTTTGACACCCATATTGTACAAACGCATTCTAGAGTCACCCCTGGTCCACCTTTATGGCAATATCTCGAAAAGGCGTCCACCCATAGAACTAAGGCCCACTCCCTTTTAAAATATTCATTAACACCTTTCATTTGATACCCATAACGTACAAACAAATTCTAGAGTCACCCCTGGTCCACCTTTATGGCGATATCTCGAAAAGGCGTCCACCAATAGAACTAAGGCCCACTCCCTTTTAAAATATTCATTAACACCTTTCATTTGATACTCATAACGTACAAACAAATTCTAGAGTCACCCCTGGTCCACCTTTATGGCGATATCTCGAAATGGCGCCCACCCGTAGAAGTAAGGCCCACTCCCTTTTAAAATATTCATTAACGCCTTCCATTTGATACCCATATCGTAAAAACAACACATTCCAGGGTTACCCTAGGTTCATTTTCCTACATGGTGATTTTCCCTTATTTTGTCTCCATAGCTCTCAACTGAGTATGTAATGTTCGGTTACACCCGAACTTAGCCTTCCTTACTTGTTATATTTACATTATAATTCCTATTCCAAACAGTAGGAACCTTAATCAGAATCACAAGTCCCAGCCATTCGGAAGTTCCAACGCATTGGATTTGGAACCGAAGCTCTGTAATATCCCTAATATGTATTTGGCCTTCCTCACAACATTCACGAGAGTCTCGGATCCTGCACAATCACCATATAAAGAAAGCACTTTAGTTTTACATAATAGTACTAAAGAAAATAAATCAGTTCCGCAATCGGAATTATAACCTGAAAAAATTGTCGTTTATCTTTACTACTTGCTTTCGTCACCTTTGATTTTCTTATCCTTCTAAGTAAAGTACATACAGCTGTGCATTAGTTATGAGTCTAAAAATAATTAAAAGGTCAAAGCAGTTCAATGGTGAATGATTTATTTATTTGTTTTATATGCTATGGAATTTGTTTACAATAATTAATGAAATAAACCGATCATACATTTAAGTAAACAAACAAAAATTCATGCGCCGGCCATGCTCGTGTGTGGCTTTTGAAAGTCATTTATGTACGTACGTATATGGATCGCTCGAGGAGGAAATGACATTTTAACATCAATTTGCGTAGCCATCGATCGTGCACTGACTTTAAGAACAAGACCGGGTTGATAAGTGTTGACTATTATACACATTTGTATGTATATAGGCGATTTTGATTCCAAAACTTTAAGAGCTTTCATTAAAAGGGACCAGATTAATCAATTACTTTTAAGCACAGCTATAGGTGCATATGCCCTGTTGGAACCCCTAAAAAAGCTTCTACAAAAAACAAACAACTTTTTTTGAAGCGAAAAAAATTTAAAAAATACAAGGTGAGTGGACCTCCGACGAGATTTGAGCCGTGCTTCTCTTCCAATTTGCGTTGTGCTTCTTTTTTATATCTTCTTCTAATTGCCAGGATGGCAACTACATTTTTTATGTCGACACCGAACGGCATCTGCAAGCAGAAGAACATTTGCTCAGAAGCTTTTGATGACAGAAATACACTCGGAGTATTTGCCAAATGACTGCCGCTTGGGTGAGGCTAGGTTGAACTGGCCGGTCAATAAAGAGCTCACATATACTGAATCTATCACCCAGCTGGTTAAGGGATCAGAATATACCCGCGGTAGGTATGCCTGTCGTAAGAGGCGACTAAAATACCAGATTCAAGGGGCTGTGTATCGCAACCTTTCAGGTTGCCAGCGCAATATATAGCTTCTCCAAACCCAATTGTCAACCTCACCTATCCGCGGTGAATCCTGTTTCATTAACAGACGAGGCTCTGGCGACCCCAAGCTCCTCATGGAACTTGGGGGTAGGGAGGGAGGGAATGGCCTGAAGGTTTAATATGGCCACATAAATCGTTCCCGAGATGGTCGGGCTAGCACCTTAATGTTGCTATGGTACCGGAGCGTACCGGATTTGTATCCGGCAAAGGACCATCACATCGATAACACTCCCTAAAGCCTTCGGGGAGCAACCTTATCGCTACAACAACAACAACATATACTGAATATGCCCATAGTGTAACCATAATCAGTTTGACGACCAAAACCCTAATCAGGTGCCAGGACTTATGTTATAGAATAACTCCGTGCTTTTGGAAAACACTAGAAGTTTAATTGCTGCCTCGTGATCTGGCAGCTATGCCGCCCCTTATAGCTGGAGCCTTGACCAGCGATCGCAGGATACGAACACAGAACGTGCTTAACCGTTCTTCCTGCAGCTTGTACTTCGAACATCTGCTATTACTAACGAGGCCTTACTTATAGCGTTTTCTTTTCTGAAATAAATTGTTGCCTAAGTTAATGGTAAAGCCTTAATAGAGTTACTCCTACCCCCGAAAATGTTCAACATTTATAGTGCATACAAAGAAAATTCCAACTCACCATATTCACTAGGCCGGGTCGATTTGTGGGGAGGCAAAAAAATCGCCCATTGCTCTGTGAAAATCATATTCTAGGGATCAAAATAAGAACATACCTCTAAAACGAATTCTGATGTCCCCCCTGAAAAATCCCA
Source organism: Eurosta solidaginis (assembly GCF_040869045.1). Classification (NCBI taxonomy): domain Eukaryota; kingdom Metazoa; phylum Arthropoda; class Insecta; order Diptera; family Tephritidae; genus Eurosta; species Eurosta solidaginis. The sequence continues at coordinate 233,151,643 of NC_090321.1, read as the reverse complement.
CTTTGAAATGCCTATGTTTTTTCTTTTTGGAGTTTATTTTTCTCTTTAGAAATTTATTTAGTCAGAACATATGTAAATGAAAAAATGAATTTAACTTAGTAATAGAAAAGAAATTAAAAAAAATTATTAGAAACTAGGGGGTTGCTTTTAAAACCAAAGCATCACTGTGATGCATTTGCATGTCGTAAACATAGTTGTATGGGTTTTTTATTCAACCGTTTAAAAAAATGAAGGTATCACTGTGACACAATTGCAGATCGTAAAATTGCTTGTGTTGTTTTTTTTAAGCCACCACAAGACACAGCAGGTAGAATTGAAATTGCTCCTACCCAACGTTCGACCTAAAGGGGGGAACATCAAAATTCGTTTTAGAGGTATGGTTCCTTCGGCAGAGTTTCTTATTTTGATCCCTAGAATACGATTTTCACAGAGCAATGAGCGATTTTTAAATCGACCCGCCCTAATATTCACTCATATTAACAGAGTATATGTGGAACTTAAGAGCGAGTTGAGAGTTTCACAGAGTTGCACTGTCACACCGCCATTTTATACAGGGTAAAAGTGTAACGCTTTTTCGTTGCAAGCAGGCAACAATTTTCACAAAAGAACGAAATACCCCGTAAAGGCGTTGCCTGTTTTTTAGAATAGAACAACAACCCTTGCGCTGCGTGCAAAAAGCGTAACACTTTAGCCAGAAAAGAAAACGCTATTACATATGAGCAAGTGACGCCAGAAGTTAGTGTCTAGTAAGTATATCCAACGTGAGCCTTAATTAAGTCTTCTCTCTTCCGAGATATGAGACACTTTGTGGGTCTTATATCGTAGGATTTGCACATGATCTTAGAAATTTGTAAAGGCGGAATAAACTTCAACCGAGTTGAGAATTTCCATGATTGCTGGTCTCGAGACATTGTTGACAGCGCCGGCAATGTCCAAAAAAATCTGTTGTTCTAGGGCTTTCTCCTTATTCATTACCACCCTGCGCAATGCAGCATCAACTGATTTGCTTTTGATGTAAGCATGTTGCGCTGACCCCGCTTAGGAAATTGAACAAATTGTTTTTTTTTTTTTTTTATTTCGGACCCTCATTGTCGTAGGCGCAGCGGGCTAACACCACGGCGGTCGCGACGGAAGCCAAATTGAAAAATAACGAAATTCGTTAAGACAAATCAATACCAAAGTACAAGAATGATTCCAACCAAACATTTTATTCGGTTCATAACCCTGTTCATTTGGTCTTATTCAATGCGCCATTTAGCCGTACAACGAAAAACTTCATTCACGCCATGTATCTAACAACATAACAAGTATAAAAGTTCAATTTATGTAAAAAGTGAATTTTATATACCCAATTGGCCAATAAAATTAGGAAAATCAAACTGTATATATACGCAGATCAGGGCTTTAACAATAGGTCACATATTGTGACTTAGGTTAGCAACTCCTTCAGCGTCGACGATAGGGAACTCCTAGGCTTTCAGCGGCCTACCAATGAGGCAGTGCTCAGTTAGTATTCCTACAAGTGTGAAAATTGTATCCCTACTTAGGGTGTAAACGTGAAGGGAGATCATTTATGATCGCATTTTGACCAAGGGGTATACCTAAGCGTTAAGTTGTATACGTTGCTTTGTCGTGCCCTTCCTAGCAAGGTTTGTCTGCAGTACAGTTTCCCGGTACCCTTGTTGGTTTACATAGTTCTGTTGGGCCATATCTTTAAGAGAAAGGCAACAGTTAAATGCTAGTTTAGAATTCAATTCATAGCCGCTTGGCTGTCGCAAAAAAGAAATATTTTTTTGCCGGTAGTTTGTTTTCCTATCCACGTCGCGGCTTCCAATTGATAATTCTGCATGTAAGACACTAAAATGATCAGGTAGACTGAAAAAGAGTTGGAGATAAAGGTATTTTAAAAAGACGCCTCTTCCAACCCTACCAAACGATCTGAAGTGCTTTGCTTGGCGTTGTCCTTAGAGCACCACTTATGCTGATCATACTGATCTGCAGACTTTTCCTAGCAAATTTAGATTTGACGCCTTGCTCAGGGCTACCCACCATGCGACTACCCTATATGAGTATAATAATCGCGGTATAAATCCATCTGCATATATTGGGAGTTGGTCCTCATTTTTTGCCAATGGGTCTTTTTCAGTTGTATACTATACGCTTTTCTTGGGCGCTTAATGTTGATATCCTTCCAGTTCACCTTTTTGTCCAGAGCTACGCTTAATAAGTTGTTCTTATTCCGCTATTGGCTTCGCTTTAGAACATGGAAGTTCACACATACAAAACTTCGCGAATCATTGTTATCAACATTCTCACTATACAAGAAAAATACTTGCTAACATATGTATTTTTTGTTGTATTCATTTGTTAAATTGCAGTTTTTAATTGTGAAAAATTTTAGAAAAGTTGCCAACGAGGGGGAAAAATAATTTCACTTGCAAAATATGAAAGCACCATTAGCCAAAGCAAATGTCAAATTCTTCTTCTTATGCTTTGCTTGCAACAAAAGTATATGAAAAACTGGTTATGTGACGGGGCTTTTACTCTGAAGGAGCAAATGCTAACAATAGAACAACGTGATGTGTGAATGCCTCTTCTCAGTCGCAGCACATTTTATCCATGACTAAGACTGAGTGATAAAGAAGAGAAGCACAATTTAATAGCATATTACAACCAAACTTGCAATAATCTCCATCACAGACTCAATCTTCTTACAAAACCATTAGCTGTGATATTTTGAATCAATGTATCCGTGATTTGTGTTGTCATCTACTCCTAGATGCTATAGTAAACTCCTTCTTTGCTAGGTATGCCAAAGCTATCGCTCACAGCTTCCACCGATATATGTATAGCAGTAAGTAGAAATAAAACTCGCGCATTCGTGGATTCACATTGTCGCAGGCGAAGTCGTCAGCATGGCTGCATAGGAGGGAGTTTAATACGAGATCTAGATACACTTAGTCGCAGGATAATCACAAGTTCATACTATCGCAGCTTTTCGTTCCGATAAGAAGTGCCTCTTTTATTATTTTTAACAAGTCTATCCAGACTTCGCGGAGAGTCTTGAGAAAATAATGATACAAGTTTAAGAGATACCATAGATCATCAGACACCATCTAGTAATTTTCTAGAAGAATATGGCCGGTAGAAGCTTCCAACTGATCTATTTTACAGTGGCCCTCATTAGAATATGTTCAGTGTATTTGCACAACTGGGTATAAAAATAAGTATGCTAATAGATTGTGGTTTGGTTCTAATTAGCCCTTTCCGCTAAGTGTTTCAATTAACGCTGTATACATTGTAAAGATACATACTTTCCACATATTTTATAAGTACATATTGAGTTTATGTTTGAATACAAATTAAGAAAAAGAACCAACTCAGTGCTGAATTCGTTACAATATAGAAAATTTGTTTTAGAAGATATATGAAAACACTTCCAACATCACAAACTGCTGCAGTTCCAAGCACATCCACTTAAGACTATTGTAAATTATATAACATTTTTAGTCAAGTCACTTCCTTAGATTTACTTGTAGGAAAAAGAAAAAAAAAAGTTGAGTATGGCAACCACAAGATTGTACTCTATATTAGGGAACTGCGATCTATCTGCTCAGAGTGGAAAATATTTGTTTGTTTTTTAGCAGCAATAACACCTTCTCATGGTTTTCAACGCAATTACCGATATTTAAGCCACGCGTCTGCATTCCACAGCAGTTTGCGAAAGGACAATCAAATTAAGCTTTTGAAGACTCTTAATTTAAATCCACCATTCCGATAATATGTAAGGTTACAACTACAAGAGCAACACTTTGGCGTAAAAACGGCTCTTACCTCGCTTATCAGCTGAGTATATAAAATAGCTGATAGTCGGGTTGAATTTCTACAATGCCCGAGAGGAGAGGTATGGAGTTCTGCCCTTTTAACGAAATTGTCGAAATATTAACCGCATTCTTCATCTTCATCCATCTTTGTCTCACTCTCCTTTCTCAATAATCTCTACATATAATTATACATTCTCCTTTGACATTTGCTATTTCCTGCTCTCCTTCTATATATTTCAAATAAAATTAAAAAAAAGACATGCCATGACAAACTATTTTGGCACTTTTAGAGGTTCACTTCGGTACAATTTTCGGAGTTTCGTTACTCTTTTGTGCCCGGTTTGCAGCCTGTTCCAAAATATTACCAAAAATGATCATAAAGTGATCAAGGAAAAGTCCTAATACGGTTTCGAACTAGTGTTGAAATGATCCAGAAGGTGTTTCGAAATGTTACCTAAAATAAACCCGAAGTGATCCTGAAATTGGTTCAAATTTGTCCCGAAATAGTTTCAGAATATCTAAGAAAATAATCATTAAGTGATTCTATAATAGTTCTAAAAGGGTATCCAAATAGTCCCGATTAACATAATTCAAAATTTGCCCTGAATTGATATCTAACATAATCCCTGATCCTAAATCTTTCAAATTGTGATTCTGAAACTGACCCAAAGTTTCACCGGAAATCATGCTGAAATATTCACAGAACAGTTACTTAATAGTCCCAAAATGGTCCAGGAATATACGATACAATTGCATCCCCTTCATAATTTTATTGAAGTGCGTCAACTCGTTGCGTTGATACGCACACACATCCCCCTCTTTATTGAAGTCATGATGTGTCCATCTTTAGTTTAATGATTTGGTATGTCCTCTTTTTATGAAAAAAAAGGATGAGCACTCGTTTTATTGTATCCATCGGTGTGTCCTAGTTTGAATGGGAAAGACGATAAGTCCCATATATAGGTACTGCCCCTATTTTTTTTACCGCACTTAGACGGTTGTGTTTCTAAGTTTCGCTTCCTTTTTACCGCCGACCGTTCATACAAAACTCAACAGAAAAGTTAAATTTTTTATAATTTAGGAAAACAATGTAGACATTTAATTAATAGTTGAATGCATATATGTATGTGAAATTGTCAGAATCGTTCAACGGAAGCATTTTAATACCTCAAATCCGGAAAAGGTAAATGGGTAAAATGTCAAAAGCATGCATATGCCCCCTTACGCACACTTTCCTGTTTCCTCATAAGCAAACACACACACATCAGTTGCCGGCATAAAGGTCTCAGCGAACAGTGATGACAAATCGCTGGGAGAGAGTGTATTCGCCAAGTCAGTATATTTTTATACCTTCCATGAAAATGAAATGGTATTTGTATTGATTTTGTCACGAATCTCAAAATTGTAGTCCTTAAAGGAAAAGAGATAAACCCACCATTAAGTATACCGAAATGGTCAGGATGAAGAGCTGAGTTGATTTAGAAATGTCCGCCTGTCTGTTGTATGCATCCTAGTCCCTCAATTTTTGAGATATTTTGATTAAATTTGGTGAGCGGGTACATTTAGGTGTCCGATTAGACATTTGTCGAATCAGGCCGCATCGGACCACTATAGCATATATCCGCCATGCAACCGATTTTTCAGAAAAGATTTTTGTCGTATCTTCCTCAATTTATCAGATTGAAGCTTCAAACTTCACCATATGCTTCCATATATTGTACATATTTTTGTCTGAACAAAAGAATGAGATCGGTCGTATATATAGCATGTATCCTCCACAACCGATTGTTCAGATAAGAAACTTTTCGTAATTTCTGCCCCATTTTATTAGCTAGAACTTTCAAATTTCACCAAATGCTTACGTAGGTATATACCATGTCGTGTTGTCTGAAAAAATTACAGAAATCGGCGGTATATATAGTATATATCTCATACAACCGATTGTTCAGATAAGAATCTTTTCGCAATTTCTGCCCCATTTGAACAGCTATAAGCTTCACATTTCACTAAATTCTTACGTATATAGCATATATTGTTGTTTTTAATGATTAGAAGCTTCAAATTTCATCAATACTTCATATATTGTTGAAATAAGTGATTCATAGTCATATTTTTTCCATGCAGACCACAAAAACCGTGAAACTTTGCATTCTCATACAAAGTACCCAGGTAGGTAGGTGAAATGGCTGCGACCCTGGTCGCCCAAGTAGCTATTTAAAGCCGTTTTGATGCCATATAACTCGTCTAAAACCTACGGAATGTTACGGTCAAAGTATTACAACCAGCCAGAGTTGTTGATAAAATTAAGAATATTTGGGATTGCTATCACAGATAGACCTCTGAGGTCTTCTAGAAACGGGGTTCCAAAGAACCTTAGTCGGGCTCTAGCTAGAACCGGACATTTACACATAAAGTGTTCAACTGTCTCCTTGGCATTTGGATCTTTGCAGCTTCTGCAGTAGTCGTTATACGGAATGCCCATCTTTTCCGCATGCGTGCCTACTGCCCAATGACCGGTGCAGACTGCCATAAGTTTGCGTGTGTTGGCAAGTGCGTCCGGCCCCTATGGCACCAGCACACGCAGTGCGCTGGACTTTTTGCAGGCTGGTGAGATTGTAGCTCTTACTTAGAGTTTCCCACCAGACTATGGAACCATAGGTAAGCAACGGTCGCACCACCGCCTCGTACATCCAAAATACCATGCCTGGCTTGAGTCCCCATTTCTTACCAAACATTGATTTGCAGGCATAGAAGGCGATTCAGGCCTTCCGTACCCGCTCTTCGATGCATACTTTCCATTTCAACTTGCAGTCAATTGTTAGTCCCAGATACTTGGTACTCGATGACAGGGTTAGTTACTGGCCGTTTAAGAATGGTAGTCTGAAGGCAGGTGGCTTGTACTTCCTCGTGAAGAGAAGCAGGTCCGTCTTGTCGGGATTTAACCTAAGGCCACATCCCTGTGCCCACCTGCTGAGTTTAGCCAAGGCCCTTTCCACGATTTCGATCATTACGGAGGGGAAAGGACCAGAGACCAGGATCGCCACTCCGTTGGCATACGCCACGATCTTAACCCCCCCTGCGTTAAGTTTTCCTAGGATTTCATTTATGGTGATCAACCAAAGCAGAGGTGAAAGCACCCCACCCTGTGGTGTGCCTCTGCATACCTGCTTACCAACACTAGCTCCGCCTAGCTCTGCTGTTATTTCGCGGTTGCGAAGTAAGGTTGAAATCCAAAGCCGTAGTGGTTCTTCAACCCCTGCCCTACCGAGGGCAGCCTCAATCAATTCACCTCTTACATTGTTAAACGCGCCTTCCACATCAACAAACGCAGCCAGAGTGAACTGCTTGTGATGAAGGGACTTTTCCACCGTTCGAACTACCTCATGTAGCTCGGTTTCTGTGGATTTCCCACTTAGGTACGCGTGATGTGCCGTGGAAAGTGGAGCCTCACCTAGAAGCTCCTGTATATGTATATCTAGTAGCCTTTCGAATGTTTTCAGAACAAAGGACGTGAGACTTATTGGCCGAAAGTCTTTGGCTACTTCATGCCCCCTTCTGCCGGCCTTAGGGATGAAAACTACCCCCTTTTTCGTTCACGAGACCGGATTGTGATTGAGACAAATACATGCCTCGAAGATCTCCTTTAGTTCCTTAACCAAAGATTTCTGAGTCATCTGCAGCATAATAGGTAGAATACCATCCACGCCAGGTGGTTTATATGGAGAGAAGCTATCTATTGCCCAGGCAATATTCTTCTCGGCTAAAAGGTTGTTTATGAGGCCAACAGGTACTCCCTGGTGTGCCGTCTTTGCATCGCGTACTCCCTCCCCCGATCCATCCGGGAAGTGAGCATCTACAAGGATGTTTAGAGTCTCAGCCGCCGAACCTGCCCATGTTCCATCGGCGCGCTTGACAAATGTCTTGTTTGAATGACTCTTGGCAAGAATCTTTCCCAGCCTGGCTGAGGCCTTCGTGGACTCAATCGATTCGCAGTGTTCTTGCCAGGAGCTTGATTTTGCTGTCCATAGGGCTTTCTTATACTCCCTCAGAGCCGTCCTGTAGTCCTGGAAATCGTTCCTGAAGTGACAGTCGTTGAAGACCCTCCTCAGCTTTGACCTCAGGTCACTGAGATTTTTGTCCCACCACGGTGGGAAGGTCTTTTTTCTCCTCGAAATTGGACAGGCAACTTTAAAGGCTACCTGAAAACTTTTCTCCAGAGACCGAACTCGGTCAAGACTGTCTGTAGATTGTATAGGCGTCCTACTTCTATGGAGCCTATCGCTGACTATCTTGTCAAATAAGCTCCAGGACGTCCGTTTAGAGTTTCTGTGCGGCTGACTTATTTCCTCTTCCTAGTCTATGTTGAAAAGGATCAACCTCCCACTTTCTTACCGTAAGCTCCCGGGAGTCAGATGTTAGTGTTATATCAAGGGCTTCCTCCCACCCTGGGTAGTTCGCCATACTCGGATAACTAAAGGTGGGAGAGCTGCCCTTGTTACATATGTAAAGGTTGTTAGCTAATATAAATTCAAACAGAGGCTCATCCCGTTCGTATATCTCGCTGCTCCCCCAAACCGCGAGCCTTGCGTTGGCGTCGCAACCCATCACGACCGTCTTTTTTCTTGGTTATTTGTGCTATCATTTGCGCGACCTCCTCTGGAGGAGCGGGTCGATCGTGGGCCATATAAGCCGAGGCGACCGTCATGCTTCGGCCGTTTCTTGACTCGACCTTGACCACAGCAACGTCGTAACTACTGAAATTAGGTAAAAAGAAAGCATTGATAGTATTCCTAACGAGGATACAAGCCCTCGGATTACCTTCTTCATGTGTGTAAAATAGGTTATAGTTTCGGGTCTTTAGGCCCATAACCTGTGACCGCCAGACCCATGGTTCCTGCACTCGGCAGACATCAATGTCCTCCTCCCTGAGGAGGACCAGCAGGTTATCCGAGGCGACTTTTGAGTGCTGCAGGTTAATTTGAGCCACCCTGAGCACTGGGTTGAGACTCGCCTGCTCGCCTTCCGAGGATTGAAGACCCATCCTCACCCAGCTCCGCCAGGTTGTGCTCCCCCAGGAGTTTGTTGGCGTCGTCAATCTCCTCCAATTATTGCCTGGTGCCACTGCCGCCGGCAAAACCTTCACTTTGGCCTCCCTCAGGCCAAACTTCAGGCGGTTTCTCCTTCGCTCGAGTACCCCCAGGGACTCATTGCTGATCAGCAGCAGCACGGGCTGGCTATTTTTTTGTGGTTGCTCTGCTTTCATCAGACAGAGCCCAGTCGTCCATCGGGACGTCCGAGCTCTGGAGCTTTAGGCACTGTATTGCCTTCTGTGCATCCAGTTTCAGCTTTGACATTTTGGGAAGACAGATGCGCGCCCGGGGCCTCCTAGGAATTTCCGAAGCTTGGATGACCTTTAACGTAAGGCCATCAAATGCGTTGTTAATCTTAGCAACGCATCTCTCAAGAAACTCCCTTGAGAACCCATCCGCGCATTTGATTACCCTGCAGCCGCGGCATACCTCCTCGCAGTTGAAGGCGGGAACTGGCGTTTGTACCTCCATCAGGTGCTCGACGACCATCTCCGATAGCCGTCCCTCGATGGAGCTCCAAGCCGCCAGAACTTCCCTCCCGCCATTGCTCTCAGCATCGACCAGAGCCACTTGGATGTGGTCCCTGACCACCGCTCTGTAAATGGGTCTGTCCGATACCGCAGCGCTGGTGGAAGCAGCGTCAGTCTGCCTGGAGTACTTCCCTTTTTTGACGTCGCGCTCGTTCACCTCTTGTGACCGGTTGCGCTTCGCCGATTGTTTTTGAGCTGGTTGTTGTTTGCTTGTTTGGGGCAACACTGCGGGCTTGTGCGTGAGGGCGGTCTCGTACTCCTTAACCACTGCCTCGCACCACACCTTATCTTCGGCGTCCTGCTCGTGAGCCTCACCTTTTTCCTCATTACTGACTATATTTTTGAGGATGAAGAGAGCCCTCAGATACCTAGCTTTCAGCAGAGTGCCTGAGGACTTCTTCGACCTCTTGGGAGCCACGTTGGCTGGTGTACTCCTCTTGCTATCTTGATTTTGGGCATTGATTTGGCTGGGTGCAACAGGGGTACTATGGCTGACACCCAGGCCGACCTCTTTGACGCTCTGCTGCTGCTAGCCAGAAGATCATCTTCAGAGAGCGTCCCCAGAACGCTCCCTTTCTCCCCTCCTTTTTGTTGTTTTTGTTTATTTTAAACATACAGTTCCCACGAGTTTGCATGGAATGGTTAGTCAACCCCCGGCAGAGCCAGCATACCGGGGGTAAGGCACTTATACAACCGACCTTGCCCGGGCATCGGAGGGGACCGTTCGCGATCAGCCTTTCAATATACACCCGCTGACCACACAGCCATCGGCACGGGTACCTCAACACCTTGGCTTGGGTGTTGTTGGTGCGGCAATCCTCGCATCTCCTGCAGCGACAAGTGATGCGTTCTTCATACAGGACATATGAGGCTTTCCTCTTAGTTCGTATCGTGTTGGGACCCCTCCGCAGAGGAGATTCCAACATGATACTTAAGCCCCTTCTCCACGACAAGACGACCAATATTGAAGGGGCAAAGTACCTACCTATATTTATATCTTTCATGACATTAAATGGAATGGTATATTAATTTATTTTATGTTTATCCTAGGTATGTACATCTGTTCACCATATATTTCTTATCTTATACATCCGAATATTTGGAGATTACGAATGAGATAAGATCATTGTTCAGCCCCATTCATGAAAGGTATGAAGAGTATCCGGCACAGCCGAAGACAGTCCCGTTCTTACTTGTTTTTATATAGTATGGTTGCCGAGGTAATCAATTCATTGGCTAGACTAAAAATATATTTTATTTACCAAAACCATTGCTACTCTCTCCGAACTCAATTAAAAGTGATAATGCATTTAAAGTCACAGCGTTCATGGTCGAGTCGGCAATTATTGACAAGGTAAGGACACATTGTGTGATCATCGCGTCAGAATGGCCCAACTACTAGCCCGCCGTGTGTCTTCTCATTCCAGAATGTCAACCCAAAACTATTATTTGAAGTCCTGCTGTAGTTGGCTCGAAAGAGGGAACCCCTTTTAAATTGATCCCAATGCTGCACGAAATAGGTATGCCGTGCATTGATTTTCGGGCTAAAAGGCCTCCTTTCCAAGCTTCAGCATTAACACAAACGACAACGTCGACCTAGAAGCGAGGAATCACTCCTGCAAATAAGTGCTTCTTTGAACTAAGAAGGCAATTGAAAAGTACGTTACTCGCTCGGCAAGCGAAAATCTTGCTCTCCAAATCACTTTTCCTTTTCGTTCTAACATCCATGACGTGGCTCTGGCAGTATTCGAAAGAAAAACTCTTCAAAAATTGGAAATTTGATGACGAGCCGGCTTCTGCCGGAGAATACATATATCACTTTTCGAGAAGTATGGAAGTTATGAAGATTGTCTTCACCTCCGAAAGTCTGACCAAGAAATTTAAAGTTGGTACCACAAGAAGCAGATGGCGCCTGAAGCTTCTTTTGTTTCTACTCAATTTGGATTGGATCTTCGGGAGCATGGTGGAAGCTGTGGCTCATATCCAAGAGGAAGAGTTGTTTGATATGGAATGTGGATTTGTTTCTTGGGCCCGTGTGCATGGGTGCATGGGTGCATCGTAAGGTGAGGCTGGTGACGGTAGGTACTTACGTTAAATCAATAATTTTCATTTCTTCAATCATTTTCAAAGTATACACAGATGTTGTCTTACTAGCACGAGCTCAAACCATTTGTATTATGAAATAATTAGAGCAAAAGCGAACAATCTCTGGGATTATATGAAGGTTTGTGCAGCGAAAGACTCATGGTGGTTGCCCTCCAAGTATATTTCGCAAACGAAAGGCTTTTTAGCAACAATTTATGAATGATTTTTATTTTAACCCGGGTTCACTGTGCCGGGCTCATTTATTTTGAAAATGTTTATGTTATGGCAATCCCGGCTCATGGCTAAATGCGTACTTAATGCTCGATCTTTTGTCGGTAGATGGATAAACGGATGCTCAATGCGCGCTTTCGTGTTCAAATGAGTATTACAATAAACAGGAGGTTCTACGTGAGCAGTGAGCGTAAAGATTTATTCACATCCATAGTATACATTTCCATGCTCCCTATTTATTTTACTACCGGCATTTAAAGCTCAACAGTTCATCAACGGATGGAGGCATACTTTTAGTTGAGTTTATGATTTCCTCTATATGCTCATCAATTTCAGGTCGGTCATTCGCTTATCCGTTGTGTGTGGGTATTGTTTTTCAATTTTCATTGTTCGTCACCACTAACGCCTGTTGTTACTACTATGTCTCTGTAATGCTATGCTATGTACCTACATACTCATTTTTGTTTTTTGTTGTTTACTTTAACGATTTGTTTCTCATTGTATATTGTTTTGATCGCATACTTCCGCCAACAATTACCGGCTCGCCGATCTTGCAGGCCGGTCTGCGGGCGGTGTAATGTTGCGGTGATCCGGGAATCAACAGTGAGTAACCAACTTTATCACCGGATATTCCGCTTTGCTACCATATATATAATGCTTATTAAATATACATATGTAAGTATGTAATCACTTATTTTAAATATAATTCTTTCCACTACATACCAACGATCTTAATGTTCCCTTCCTTTTATTACTTTCTTTGTTTTGTTCGGCAGTTTCGCTGATGGCAAGTGGTTGCTGGTAATCGTTTCCGTCTCTCTCATTGTGATCACTAAACCAGTAAGACCCATGACGAATATGCGGATAATCGTCGCACTTATTAGTGATGTACAAATTTCAATGCGGGACTGCGAGGGTCTGAATTTTAAGAAAATGTCACACCAAAAAAAAAAAAAATGTAACAAGAGACTGCAGACGGAAAGAAAAGGCTCATAGCGTCAAGTGGGTATACGTGAATATTATTAATTGGCGTGATGCTGTCTTTTTATTATATTACGCCTGAAACCGTCCTATCGAAACGGCTGCTTTATCGCAGAAGATGGTTTCATCTCAGTTTTTACTTAAAATCTGATCTTTCTGAACTTAAAGAAGTATGAGATAGACAGCACTTGAGAAAAGATTGCATGCTTGGTAGCAACTTCATTCGGAACAGGAGAAAGGAGCTGTATATAAAGGCGTGTATTGAAGGCCGGGACTGCAAAATCTTTCAAACCATGTGCAAGTCTTATGACCATATATTAACAAAGTGTATCCTATTGTAATGATTTTAGGGAAATTCCGCTTATTCCAAACCTTCTGCTGACGTTCGAATCGCTAAATTGTCGAATAAATAACTCCAATATTCAGTAATGCAAAATGGTATTTATTAGACTACTTTGAGAGTACTTTACATTAACACTTATACTTCACAACTAATTGCGTGTTTAAATCAAAACTGATCACTGACTACTCAGCTTGCGCTGCTTTTATACTCTCCGTTGGCTCATTCGCACATCTCTACCAAAGTCTAGACGTTTCGCCTTCTAGAACTGCTGTATCTCCCGCTTGGTAATTTAGCTACATATATGCGTGTGTATGTGTGAGTAACAACTTCGGCTAATGACTACATCTGCGTGTGAGTTATCTCTTCGTTGCCTTCTATATATGTGTGTAAATGATGATTGATGTGTTCATGTATGTATATACGAGTGGCTGCTTCATGTTTTTTTTATTGTTGCGTGATTATTTATTTAGTATCAGCTTAGTGATGCTAATATTCGTCACACTATATTCAAAGTAGGGGTCTTCATTCCATAGCACAATAGTGCGTATGCAAAAGGGCAATAGTTTTAAATCTTTGTCGACCCATGCTCTAAACAGAGAATACCAGAGGCTCATCATGGTTGTAGGAATAGACTAATAAAACAAGGCACTGCCTTCAGTCATCAGATGCTCAAACAAGCTCTTGTCGGTGACAGCAGATTTATTGCAGCACAAATGCAGGCTGCAGAAAGAAGCGGTTGCACAATGCTTTTTTCGTGACCTGCGATAGCAAGGTCAATGCTTTGGCTACGGAGCTGTCAAATCTCGAGACAGCAATCAATAGCTGTCAATAGGATTTTAGAACTTAGGTCCTGGCATCTGGATTTTCCGTTTGGTTGTCAAATAAATTCTGATGCACTATGAGCATATTTAGTCGGTGAGGCCTTTATTGACCGGGCAGTTCAATCTAACCTCCCCTGATGATGAAAGCCATAAAACCCGGTTTAAATACTTGGACCATCACATCGCTAGCAATAACATTTATATACGTATTTATTTATAAAATAATAGTGCTTCCGTCCGTCGTCAATTGCCGTCGGTGATGTTAATTGATGAAACCTGTATGGGTCAAACGGTGGCAAAGCACAATGTACATAAACATATATATAAAAGTGTGTGTATATAGCTATTTATATGATTCTAGGTTTGTAGGCCACTCGATAACTGTTCACCTTATATGATTACAACTTTTATTATTTTAAGCATCATTTTCTTAAATTATTTAATAGACCTATCGAATGCTAATTACCATAGTTGTACACACATGCACATGTACATTTTAATGATCAACTATTCATATGGATGTATGTATGGATATGAAAACTTACTTCCCATTGATAAATGTCGGTTTTACTAGCTTTTGGCACACATTCGTGAACTTATTAATATGTCTCCCTATGCCTCTACCTTTTCCTCCAACTCTCTCTCTCTATCTATATCTCTACCTCTATATCTACCTTTACCTCTATCTCTTCCTATGTCACTCGCTGCCTCTCCACCTCCCTCTCCTTCACCCATTTTCCTTTTTTTCACTTTCCTATTTCAATCTTTTCCTATCCCCAGGCCCAGGCAAGCCTTAGTTCCACTAACTACTTCTGCATCTCCCTCTTTTCATAACTCTTCCTATACCTCAATTCTCAAAATAGTTGTGTGTAAAAGGTTAAAGTAGCCTAAGTCAATCCATGTGAGCTCTTGCGTCCGTCGAACTTGAACATGGTCCAAAAAATATCCCACATTTTTTTCGTGTTCTTACTGACAGCAACCTACACTAGAAAACTATGGAAGACGTGCGTCAATCTGGCACAACTTCGATCTGGATATTGCCATAGGTTAAGCTCTTACTTATCCATAATTAAATCCGACACCAACCATCTTTTATCTTTTGAATTGTAAAGTGGAACCAAAGCCTCTAAGACCTGTATCTCTCTTAAGACTTGCGTTAAAGAGTATCGATGACTATTAGTGAGTGATCGTACCTATTAGGGGGGGAAATAACACCATTAAGGTACTAGCCCGATCATCTCGGTAATGATTTGATATGATAGTAACCCTTTGAAAAGGTTGGGCTATACAACTCCCTGAATTCCTGTTTATTGTCCTTCGGATTTTTCTTATAAAACTCTTGTAATTCAGAATATCCGTAAAACTGGGCAAATTTAAACAAGGTGAAAGGAAATCGAATATTTTTAAAATTTATATGAGCTCAACGCGAATATACCGAAAGTGATAGCAAATCGATTTCAGACGCAATTCGTCGTACAGCAGAATCCAAATCAAAAAAAAAATTCGCATTATTTCGTTTGACTGACGAATCTATACAAGGTGATCGTATTGGGAATTAACCCCCCTTCGCCATACATCACAATGTAAAAACCAAACAAAATTAGCGCTGATTTCGTTTTACTGACATCCTTGTGTATCAAATTTTGCTAGGAAATTTGCAAGAACAAGTAATCACCTAATGGGATAACTGCACCTTGTACTGAATTCGCCTTGGGACAGATTCTCCTCGTGTCACAATAAAATATGAACCAGATACGGATAGAGATTTAACATGCAAATGCAACAACAATGTGATCCATATGGTTCACATTGTTGTTGCATTTGCATGTTACATCTCTACCCGTATCTGGTTCACGTTTCATTGGAACACGAAGACTATAACACGAAGACTCTATTGAATCGATACCAGGTGGTGGCAAAGCGCGTTCAACCAATTCGACGTGCAGAAGAATGTCAAGTCAAAAGAAAATTTTAATTGATTTCGATTAACTGACATATTAAAGTACCAGGCGTTGTATGGAAAATAATAAAGAAGAAGCAATCAGCTGTTGGGATAACAACACTGGTCCTGAATTCGCCTCGTAAACTCAGAAATTGCATAAAATGAATGAATGTCGATTTGCTATCTTCATGCCAAGGCGAATTCAATACCAGGTGTTGTTATCCCAACAGCTGATTGCTTCTTCTTTATTATTTTCCATACAACGCCTGGTACTACAATATGTCAGTTAATCGAAATCAAGGAAAATTTTCTTTTGACTGACATTCTTCTGCACGGCGAATTAGTTGAATTCGCTTTTCCACCACCTGGTACGGATTTACCTTCCTTCTTGCTCAGCTTCGCCTTGAGTTCATTTAAATTTTTTAAAGACTTCTTTATTTAATTTCCAATCGAATTCGACTACTATCAGTTATAAGCGCAAGCTCTCGATGCGCAAGAGCCTTATTTCCTTTTAAATGAGGCAAATGAGGTAAATCCTTCAAAAATACTGCCTTATTATACTAATGAGTCATAAATGAGCCAGTCAAGATTTATCCGCTGATATCTGACATGATTTCATTTCGAAACTACAAAAGGTTTCTAACAAAACTGGTATATTAACATTTCGTATATTAATTTCAAAAAATCGAAATAAATATTAATAAATTGTACTCGCTGCGGCCTTCAAATCGTCTTCGATCACACATTTGCTGTTACCATAAATTTCGCGCAAATTGAACTAACATTTCCATTTTTGTTACAGGTGGCTCTTCTTTATTATACCAATTGGTTAAGTAACGCAAAATGCTGCCCAACATATCAAACATGCTTTCCATTTCGAAAAATATCGAAAATAGCCATGAAACAACGGTAATTAATGTGAGAGCTGAAGCAATACTGCGCAATTCTAAAAACAAGTAATATGATTCAAAATGAGTACGCTAGATACCACTATAGTCCTAAACCAAAGAGAAGAGATATGAATTCATTTATAGAGATATACCTGAATAATTTTTAAAAGGTTTCTTTTCACGCGGTAACACACGCAAAGGTTGACGACGCGCACTGTCCAACGAATCACCCACTGTTTCACGTGGCACATAACGGCGTGGTATTTGCAGAGGTGGTACTACCGGTGGTGGATGATATTGGCGTGGTGTTAAAACGGCGCTACTGCTATTGATTTCGGTTTGGGTTTGAACATTTGTATGTGGATTTTGAAGGTTTTTCGATTTGTGTTCATCATTGAAAAAACGAGTCGGAATTTTGTCAACATTTCGTGGTGTGAAAATTGGACGCGTCTTCTGATTGGAATGACGACGAGAACCCTGTGTAAATAACTTTGATCGATGAATATTTTCAGCCGGTTTTGAATACTCTTTTAGTTCAAATAAACCCTACCTTTGAACGTTTGGTTGTGATTAGCCTAGAGCTTTCATTCCCCGAGTTGAGAATTTTTGTCGAAGAAACTGTGTTAATAGGTGTTGTGAAAACTTGTGAGCAATGAGAGGTAACTGAAAAGGGATTAGAATTCACTGGCGCAGTATCATCTTCTAAATGTATCGAATGTTTTTCGCCAGTTTGGCTAACACAAACAGCGCGCGGTCCTTCAGGCATCACTCTAAGATAGACAAGAAAATGGGAGCTGGTGAATGTGAAAAATAAAATCGAATGGTCTCTTACGAATCGCCGATGAAATTCGTCTTCGAACTTTGATTTGCCATGGTATATGGACTGCGTTCATTTTGATACAGATCAGTGCGCGGGCTTAGTTGTATAAAATTGATCGCTGAGGGATCATTGACAAAACTGCCAGTTTGTTTTCTGCAAATTCAGTTCGATTTAACATTTAGGCGGAGCTGGTATATTTACTCTTTGCATTACTTACCTTGGTTTAGCGGACATATGGAAGTAAATAAGTGAAAGAAAAGTACGTAAAAAGATGTATACAAATAAATTTTTGTCTTCATATAAAAATAATTTTTTGACTGTTATTTATGAAAGATTTGACATCTTTGTCTACTAAAAATATGAAATTTTACGCAAATTACATTGATGATTCCATCCGACTGCAGGTGGTACAGTGGGCTAAATCTGCTATTTTTCCCTATATTTTCGCGTACACAATAAATATAATGATCTGTATTAATGAACCTGTCCAAGTACAGCATTTAGCATCACTGCAAATGTTTCGCATCCCTTGACCTCCCCAGAGAAGCATTTGGGCTGTTATTGGTTGCAGTAAGTTTATATATGCGTAAACGTCGTACAGCGCTTCCATAATTTCACTCACCTTTGACATTTCGATAAGATCCATTAAAGAACCAAAGGAATATACTCTCGAATACTTCAACCTCCATCATATCTTCTTTCTACGCCCTCTCTGTGATGGGGTAGTTAGGTTAGGTTATAGTGTCTGCCGCCCAGTAAAGCTGTACGGTACACTAGGCCAGCTGGCACATTATGATACAAGAGAATGAGCTATTGCCCTACCTCCTTCATATATGTAAAAAGTTGAACCAATTTGTCCATCTGATATAGAGCAGGATGCTTTCAATTTCTACGAAATCAAGCTCCGCTAAACAACCGATAAATTACTTGTTCACACATTCCAAGCGGGTTCCGGCTAAAGCCATGCATTTGCAGAGGAAATTTTCAAACCTTTATATCTCCTGCTCACATCTACAGCTCTGAAAGAATTCGTTCTTTGGTATTTCCATGCGTTTGCCGTGCAGGTACTCTCATCACCATTTACAATTAAGGGATCGGGAATTCCAGGTGGATGCACTAAAATGACTGACGTTGGCAGTCATCGTTAATAATTTTCATTGAAGTGTGGTTTTATGTGAGGGATCTCAAGGCCAGCCTGGGGAGACAGACGCCCACTTGCAGCTGCCTCTGATGGTAATCATACGGTACCGATGCACTGCCCTTAAATTGATTATACCTGACTGATACTACCACGATAATAGTTGGACGTGAGCCTCTGGAATTGTTGAGCTGCTTGGACCCCATGCAAACTAATAACTACGACCGGTTTCCAGCGGGTTAGGGGTGCCCCAGCGGGTTAGGGGATCAGAACATACCCGCGGTAGATATGCCTGTCGTAAGAGGCGACTAAAATACCAGATTCAAGGGGTTGTGTAACGCAACCATTCAGGTTGCCAGCGCCCTATCCGCGGCGAATCCTGTTTCACTAACAGACGAGGATCTGGCGACCACAAGCTCCTCATGGAACTTGGGGGTGGGGAGGGGGGAATGGCCTGAAGGTTTAATGTGGCCACATAAATCGTTCCCGAGATGGTCGGGCTAGCACCTTAATGGTGCTGTGGTACCGGAGCGTACCGGATCTTTATCCGGCAAAGGACCATCACATCGATAACACTCCCCAAAGCCTTCGAGGAGCAACCTTATCGCTACAACAACAACAACAACAACCCGTTTCCAGATAGCAAATCGGGAGCTTTCCCCTCCTGAATGTACTCCTACACACGGCTCTATCCTCCCGTTGATTTGTTGTGTTTCTGCAAAAATCATACGACAGGGCCAAGTCTATATCTCAGCACTGCCTACAAACTTTCAGTGTTCAATATCGATCCGTTGATCGCATTTTATATCACTAGCAACATTTGCTAGTCGTTGCCTCAAATACTGATTTCAGAACTATATTAAAAAAAAAATAAATGTAAGGCGCGATAACCTCCGAAGAGATCTAAGGCCGAGCTTCTCTTCCAATTTGCGTCGTGCTCCTCTTGATTTTCCCTACAAATTGGCCGGACGGGACCTACATGTTTTATGCCGACTCCGAACGGCATCTGCAAAGCAGATGAGTTTTCACTGAGGGCTTTTCATGGCAGAAATACACCCGGAGTGCTTGCCAAACACTGCCGAGGGGCGACCCCGCTTAGAAAAATTTTCTTCTAATTGAAAAATCTTATTTCTAAAATTTTGATGTTGCTTTGCCCGGGAGTTGAACCCAGGGCATACGGTGTGATAGGCGGAGCACGCTACCCATCACACCACGGTGGCCGCCAAGAACTATATTACAGCTTTAAAATTTATAGTCGCGGTCATGTGAGTCGCAAACATTGAACCATAGGTTTGTTGATGATGTGCAGCAGACTTGCACCAACCTGTGCCTCCAGGTAGTAAAGAGTTTGGTCCGCAATTTGAAATTGGTTTTGGTGCTTGAGGAAGCTGTGTGATAAAAAAGCTGAATATCAGGGTTATTACCAGAGTACTGCGGCATGGTTCAACGCATAGGCATAACTCGGCTTTTACCGACCCAGAGCTGCCAAACCAGCGGAGGAATATCCTCCGGAATAATGGACGGTGTCGAGAGAAGATTAGTTGGCTCTTAGAGTGTTCGAGGTAAAAGTTATGGTCCTGTCCTTGATGGCGACGGCGAGTATCGAAGGAGGTATAATGATGAGCTATGATATATGATGTTGTGCACGATTAAAAATTCCAAGGCTTTGCTGGCTAGGCCATGTTATGCGAATGGCGAAGACGCCAAGGGGATTCAAGGGGTTGTGTAGCGCAATATATAGCTTCTCCAACCCAATTGTCAACCTCACCTTCTAGCGGCGAATCCCGTTTCATTAACAGACGAGGCTCTGGCGACCAATGGAACTTGGGGGTGGGGAGGGAGGGATGGCCTGAAGGTTTAATGTGGCCATATAAATCGTTCCCGCGCCAGCACCTTAATGGTGCTGTGTTACCAGAACGTACCAGATCTGTATCTGGCAAAGGACCATCACATCGATAACCGCCTTCGGGGAGTAATCTTATCACTACAACAACAACAACACGCTCGGGCCAAGAAAGTATTTCAGTCGGCTCCACAGTTTGGAAGCAGATGAAGGGACAGGAAGGGAATACCTTCACTAAATTGGGAGAGGCAGTTGGATGGCGACTTGGCCTACCTTGGTGCTCCTAATTGGCGTCAGTTATTGCGAAACTGGGGTAGCTGGCGTGACTTGTTACGAAACGGTCATAGTCGCTTAAGCGGTTAAGCGCCAGTTAATGATGATGATGACACAGAATTGATGCTTTCGCCGAGATTAAATTTGGAATTACTTATTTTGGAACAACCATTGAAAAGTTTTGGCAAAATATTGCTCTAAATAATTGATAGGTTTGGAAGTTGTTTTGAAATTATGTTAAAGCGTTTCGTAATCAAGGCATGTAATGTTGCAATTAGCCTTTGAAGTGCTACCGAACTTGCGAGCACAGCTCTCCACTTCATAGTTAAGCAACCCAATTTCCTGCGTAGGGTCGGGTTCACAGCGGATCAATATTGAATAAATAAGTTAAGTTAGGCTCTTTGTTCGATTGAAAATATGTCAACACATTATACGTTAATGTCATTTAAAGACTCATTGCAACAAATCATACAATAGCTTCGTTGAGATGCTTTTGAGAACAAATCAGCCGTCCGTGCATCCGTTGGCGCAAAAAAATCACAAATGCTCTCTTTAGTCAATTATGAAAACGTTAACGCGTGCTTACTTACGTATTACATTTAAGCAGTATTTACAGTGAATGTTGACAACTGTCACTTCCTTTTTAGTTTTTGAAAAATGCTTATGTTATTTGCACATTTCACTGCATTTCACCGCAGTTCTATGTGTGTGTGTTCGAATGATCTTGCTTTATTAATCAATACCCAACAGTAAATGCTGATAAAATATCAGAAAAAAACTCTGGTCTAACAATCACTATTAAAGAGAGATTTTCACGTATTTCAAAAAGCTCATCATTATCAGTTTTGCATCTTCTGTACTATACTTATACCAGGACGTTCAGTCAGTGAGACTTCAAGCTTGGTAAATCTACCACCGACCAGACTTTCACGATACTTCAAATTATGCACATGATTTACGATAATAGAATCAAAACACTCCACTACATCTTTTACTCTTAGCTAAATACATGAAATATCTTTGGCGTGCGTCTTTAATTTGTGCATATATTGGCTACTAGTCTTCAGACAGATTTTATTTTATACCTAACACAATTACTTACTATGAATGTATATATGCATGTTTATTTATTTATACAAAAGTGTAGGTGCATCCGGGATGTTCACTTTAAAGGGCAGCAAGCGCTCCATCATCTGACGCCTGAACTGGCACGGCAAAAAATATAATTGATGAACTTAAATAGTACATGTGTAAGGGCATACAACTGAGTGTTGATATGTATGTAAATATAATATGCATTACCCAATAATCGTGAATTTATAAAAAAAAGTCGTGCGTACCAAGTAGTCGTGAAGTCCGTGTACATTGTTTGTAAACATACAGATAAGTACAGTAAGTCGAAAAAACGGATGTTCTTAAGTTAACTAGAGCTCGCCCAGGGGTTGAAGGTCAACCAAAACCAGGCATGCTTAACCAACGAAACGATATCATTTCGTTACGATAATCAACGTTAATAAACGAAACGAAGTCATTTCGTTTCGTTTATTAACGTTAAGATCGTCAAATTAACGAAATGATTTCGTTTCGTTTTCTGCCATATCAAAACGAAATCAAATCATTTATGTTGATTATTAATTTCAAACTATGCTGGCAAAGCTGATTGATGGCGGAGTCATTAAAGGTGAAAGCATTATCCAAGCTGATTGCAACTTTTCTCATGAATTTTGACAGTACGAACATTTCTCAGAGTATTTTTGACATTACCACCAACGAATTACACAAACAAATTACATAGAGTTTGTGTGTGTATGTGCGCTCGTTGTTGCCACCTTACGGCTTCACCATGGCTATAGCATTGCCAGCACAATTCAAACATAAAGTATCACGTTTTCGTTAACGTTTTTAACGTTAACGAAAGCTTTTCGTTTCGGTTAAAAACGAGATACAATTTATCTTGATAATTTCTTTATCGATAATATTTCGAAGTGTTTCAACGGAAACGGTGGAAATTTTTTGATAAACGATTAGCTTAACGTTAAGGTGCATCCCTGACCAAAACAGAGGTAGCTATATATGAAACAACTAATTTCGGGCTTTTTGATAAGAGCTTCGTTGGCTTGTTATCTGTAACTACTGATTCCGGCAAGTATATTCTTTTATTATCCACAGCAAATTACTCTCGCCGAGTTATCGGGCCTGGTTAAAGATGTCTCATCGGTTTTATAGACAGGTTTTTGAGGTATCTGCTTCACAACAAACCGATGAGTTGTCGATAACAAATCGATAATACACTAATAAAAAATTAGTAACACTCTGATAAAAATCGCTTTTGGATTTCAAATAGATAGCATTTTGATAAGAAATCGATAATGTTTTTATGTTTAATAGTGTGATCAATTTTACTAAAGATTTTTAAGAATTAATGAGCTTAACACCGGTAAATAATAATTGTTATTTGATTATAATTTTTGGTTTTATTGGGAAAAACTGAAACAGTAAATGTTTCCTTCTTTTCAGTTTTTCCCAATAAAACCAAAAATAATATTTGAATAACAATTTACCGGTGTTAATCTCATTGATTCTTAAAAATCTTAAGAAATCGATAATTTTTCGAAAACAAATCAATAACACGCCGACAACAAATCGGTAACTTTTGAACAGCGAATTTCGATGTAAAATCGATAACTTTTCGATACCGCAGTTAAAGCAAATCTGTAAATTTCCGATAACATTAGGTAACACCTATTTGTATTATCAAGCGGGGAGTGCCCCTATTGCTTTTAATGTATTTAAACGTTTATTTAAAGGAATTCTTCTTTAAATTTTAATTTATTTAATAATTTGGGAAAAATTTAAACAACGTTTCGATTATACATTGTAGATCTCTTCAAAAAAGTTTCTTCTTGGATTGGGATTCGAACCCGCACTCCTGCCATGATTTAACTATTGACAAACAACACAATCAGCCGAGTCCATTCCTTTATTCTTGTGCAGCTTTTCCGATTTATTCTTTGGACAGTAGATATCTTATGTCTTCTAGTACAACGATATTTTCTCGATAGTAAATAGATAACAAACTGATAAATCGTCGATAAAAATTAGTAACTCATTGAAAAAACATTGTTTCCGAAAGCAATATTATAAGACTACATTAACAAATCAATAACTCGTCGAACCTCGTCGATAAGACAATAACTCATTGATAACAAAATGTTAGCACTTCGATAAAAAATTATTACTTGTTGATAACAATTCTATAACTTTCGATAAGTAGTCGATATTTTTCGATAATAAATCTAAAAATTTTCGATGACATATCGATAACTCTTTGATAACAAATCCATAACTTATGGACAGTGTTCGATAACATTTGGGTACATATAGACAATTTTTAAATATATTAATATATAAAAAACACGTTTCATACAATTGAGGCCAATGTACTCCTAAACTACTGAACCGATTTTGAATTTGTTTTGTACCCTGTATGTAGTTTGATCTAACTTGAAATATAGGATAGGTGACTGGGTGACTAGGGTCTCGATATATAGCCCAAAACGTGGACCCGGGTACCCCTAGAGTGTGTTTATAGAATATGGATATCAAATGAAAGCTGTTGATGAGTGCTTTGGTAGAGGGTAATGTTCATACCTCTGGGTGACTAGGGTCTCGAGCTATAGGCCAAAAAGTGGACCCGGTACCCCTCGAATGTGTTTATAGAATATTGTCATCAAATGAAAGCTGTTGATGAGTGCTTTAGTAGAGAGTAATTTTCATAACCCTGGGTGACTAGGGTCTCGAGATATAGGCCAAAACGTGGACCCGGGTACCCCTCGAATGTGTTTATAGAATATTGGTATCAAATGAAAGCTGTTGATGAGTGCTTTAGTAGAGAGTAATTTTCATAACCCTGGGTGACTAGGGTCTCGAGATATAGGCCAAAACGTGGACCCGGGTACCCCTAGAATGTGTTTATAGAATGTGGATATCAAATGAAAGCTGTTGATGAGTGCTTTATTAGAGGGTAATTTTCATTCCCCTGGGTGACTAGGATCTCGAGATATAGGCCAAAACGTGGACCGGGTACCCCTAGAATGTGTTTATATAATATGGATATCCAATGAAAGCTGTGGATGAGTGCTTTAGCAGAGGGTAATTTTCATACCCCTGGGTCACTAGGGTCTCGTGATATAGGCCAAAACGTGGGCCAGTGAATTCCTAGACAGTGTTTATACAATATGGATATCAAATGAAAGCTGTTGATGAGTGCTTTAGTACAGAGTAATATTTTATCCAGAGACGGACTGGGACTGGGATTAGGACTAGGACTGGGACTGTGAGTCGGAGTGGGACTGGGACTGGAATAAAATTCATACCACCTTCTGGTACAGGCAATAAGGGATGCAGAAGAATGAGAAGAAATTGAGAGAAGAGAAAAGAGAGAAGCAGAAGGAGATTGAGAAAGAGATAGAATGAGACGAAGATGGAGATATATGAAGCGAAAAAGACGGAGGGAGGAGTGAATAAAAGGATTAGGAAAAAGTGAATAGGGGGGGAGGGCAGAGTCAGACGGAAAAAGCTTATTAAAATGTATGCAGATTGGCCAAATTTAGGGCAGGACAATGTCTGCCGGGTCTTCTAATATACATATATATATGCAATAACTTATGGAAAAAACCCCTAACTCGTAGATAAAAATCCGAAAATCATTGAGAACCTTTGCTATTGATAAAAACAATTATAGGGATTGTCAAAAGGAAATGGCAAACGCAAAATGTAACCAACACATTCATTTTAAGTTCTTTTTTTTTAGTAAATGCATCTAATTTAGCAACTTTATTTTCCCACAATACACAAGAATTCAAAGTTTTATATTTTCTCTCCATTCCATTCGCCTAACACCAAGGCGCAGATTTTGACAATCAGAACCAAGGTATGTTGTTGCTGTACAGATGAGACAACCATATAGTTGAACCATGAATAATACATAGGTTCTTAGGCACTAGAATACAGGAAATGCAAATGCGAACAGCAGCAATTGCCTGCCCAGACACCAAATGAGCAAGGTGGTCTACCTTTTATTATTTCAATTCGTGCACATACACACGCAAACCAAACATTTCCATAAAAAATTTTACAAATGGACATTGGCATTTCGAATTGAATTCAATTTTATCCACATTTTTTTTTGCAATGCTTAAGCACGTTTTCGCAGTGCGATGAATGGGCGGTATAATCGGTGCTTTATGTGCCACAGTGGGCTACTCCTAGTTGTTCTAAAATATGTACCGATATTCTCCTAATGCAACAAATTTACAAGTTTTCAATCCCGTAATCGAAGTTTATCCTTGTTTTGGAATATCCCAATAAATATTAGTGTTCATAAACAATTGGAAAATGATTGGAAAAGGAATAGCTTTCTCCACTCTTACATTGGAAAATATTCGAGGATAAAGGTTGGTTTTCGATTGAAGAACGAAGCTATTGTCCAGTAAAAAGGAATCTCTAATATCGAGTGTTTCCTACATTCGTATTATGTACGTCCGATATTCAAAATATGCTCCATATTGAGAGTGTCAAGATTGAGATCGAGGGTATCAACATTGGAAAATTGGTTAATGTAGGTAGACTGCCTACACCGAACTCTCTTCACGGTAGGCACATACGAAAATTTGAACAGGGCCCTTACAACGCCTAGCTTGAGTTTTCTATACCGACAGATTTATTCTTCCATGCAGGCAGCATTGCTGTGCGAACCTGCCTCCACGAAATATTTAACGAAAGAGAGGTGGGCTATCATTTTGCGTTTTTTTGGGTGTTTTTCAACTTGAATATTTTTTTATTTACGATATTTTTCCAAGCGTGGGCTAACGAAAAAAGGGTGGACTATCCTGGGCTAACCTAGGACTAATACTGAGGTAAAAGAAATTTCTTCAAATTTGTTGTTACGAGTGTCACAGAGTGGGCTAACGAAATAAGCGTGGGCTATCCTGGCTAACTTTGAGAAAACGAACCACGTAGTATTTATTAAAAAACTCTTAGTTCAAGATGCCAGCCTCACAAAGCAGGGAGCATGCAGAATAATCTAAAAACAAACATATGGGTTCCATTGACAGGTGGCATAAGGTCAACAGCCGTAACGTCAATTGACCTTATCACCACTTCAAATCCCCACAAAGACATTTGATGTTTGAAATGGCTACGATGTCATAATGTTGTCAATAGTCATAAAGTCCACTTTTTTCTCAAGTGCTCATAAGGTTAGTATATTGTTTATCACCTCCACGTATTGCAATTTTACCAATTACAGTTATGATTTATGATTTTCTCTATAAGAATAAATCGCGCTATTTTTATTCCAACTTTCGCCTGCGGCTCTACTTTTCCTAGATTGTGTTTCGTTGAGTGCAAAATCGGATTAAAAGCTGGGCCAAGTTTCCTTCGAAATAAGAAGAACATATTCAACTAAATATCTAAAGCATCCTACGAAAGTTTTTTGTTTTTGTGCTGATCTTAAATTGTTGTATACGGTTATGATCTTTTTCCCAAAGCGGTCAAGCGGAAATTTCACAAATGGCCATAAAGTCCAATTAAGAGAGGTAATAAGGTCAATTCACCATGTGACCATTTGAAGTAGTCATAATGTCAATTGAACTTATGTACGTTGATGTTATGTCACCCCAACGAGTTTGCCACTAAGCCAGAATAGAATTTGCTATTCTTGTAGCACATAAAATAAACTAGCTAGAGTTCCCATGGAATAAGTAGAACATTTCCCGTAAATAAGCACACATCCACTTTCATGCTTTGGTCTCTCTAGACCCTGACAGAGATATCTATCATAGGGCCTAATTAAACATGGTTTGGATTATGTATAGATTTTTTCCGATTACTTTCTAGGCGGGTAGTCGATTCATTTAAACAAGTAAGGAAGGCTAAATTCGGGTATAACCGAACATTACATACTCAGTTGAGAGCTGTGGAGACAAAATAAGGGAAAATCACCATGTAGTAAAAAGAACCTAGGGTAACCCTGGAATGTGTTTGTATGACATGTGTATCAAATGGAAGGTATTAAAGAGCATTTTAAGTCGGAGTGGGCCATAGTTCTATAGATGGACGCCATTTAGAGATATCGCCATAAAGGTGGACCAGTGCTGACTCTAGAATTTATCTGTACGATATGGGTATCAAATGAAAGGTGTTAATTCTATAGGTGCACGCCTTTTCGAGATATCGCCATAAAGGTGGACCAGGGGTGACTCCAGAATTTGTTTGTACTATATGGGTATCAAATGAAAGGTGTTAATGAGCATTTTAAAAGGGCGTGGGCCTAAGTTCTATAGGTGGACGCCTTTTCGAGATATCCCCATAAAGATGGACCAGGGGAGACTCTAGAATGTGTTTGTTCGATATGGGTATCAAATGAAAGGTGTTAATAAGTATTTTAAAAGGGCGTGGGCCTAAGTTCTATAGGTGGACGCCTTTTCGAGATATCGCCATAAAGATTGACCAGGGGTGACTCTAGAATTTGTTTGTGCGATATGGGTATCAAATGAAAGGTGTTAATGCGTATTTTAAAAGGGCGTGGGCCTAAGTTCTATAGGTGGAAGCCTTTTCGAGATATCGCCATAAAGATGGACCAGGGGTGACTCTAGAATTTGTTTGTACGATATGGGTATCAAATGAAAGGTGTTAATGAGTATTTTAATAGGGCATGGGACTTAGTTCTATAGGTGCACGCCTTTTCGAGATATCGCCATAAAGGTGGACCAGGGGTGACTCCAGAATTTGTTTGTACTATATGGGTATCAAATGAAAGGTGTTAATGAGCATTTTAAAAGGGCGTGGGCCTAAGTTCTATAGGTGGACGCCTTTTCGAGATATCGCCATAAAGATGGACCAGGGGTGACTCTAGAATTTGTTTGTGCGATATGGGTATCAAATGAAAGGTGTTAATGCGTATTTTAAAAGGGCGTGGGCCTAAGTTCTATAGGTGGAAGCCTTTTCGAGATATCGCCATAAAGATGGACCAGGGGTGACTCTAGAATGCGTTTGTACAATATGGGCGTCAAATGAAAGGTGTTAATGAGTATTTTAAAAGGGCGTGGGCCTTAGTTCTAAAGGTGGACGCCTTTTCCAGATATCGCCATAAAGGTGGACCAGGAGTGACTCTGGAATTTTTTTGTACGATATGGGTATCAAATGAAAGGTGTTAATGAGTATTTTAAAAGGGAGTGGGCCTTAGTTCTATAAGTGGACGCCTTTTCGAGATATCGCCGTAAACGTGGACCAGGGGTGACTCCAGAATGTGTTTGTACGATATGGGTATCAAATTAAAGGTATTAATGAGGGTTTTAAAAGGGAGTGACCCTTAGTTGTATATGTGAAGGCGTTTTCGAGATATCGACCAAAATGTGGACCAGGGTGATCCAGAACATCATATGTCGGGTACCGCTAATTTATTTATATATGCAGTACCACGAACAGTATTCCTTCCTAAATTCCAAGGGCTTTTAATGTCGCCCTGCAAAACTTTTTTATTTTCTTCTACTTAATATGGTAGGTGTCACACCCATTTTACAAAGGTTTTTTCTAAAGTTATATTTTGCGTCAATAGACCAATACAATTACCACGTTTCATCCCTTTTTTCGTATTTGGTATATAATTATGGCATTTTTTTCATTTTTCGTAATATTCGATATCCAAAAAGTGGGCGTGGTCATAGTCGGGTTTCGGCCATTTTTTACACCAATACAAAGTGAGTTCAGATAAATACGTGAACTGAGATTAGTAAAGATATATCGATTTTTGCTCAAGTTATCGTGTCAAGAGCCGAGCGGAAGGAAGACGGTCGACTGTGTATAAAAACTGGGCGTGGCTTCAACCGATTTCGTCCTTTTTCACAGAAAACAGTTATCGTCCTAGAATCTAAGCCTCTACCAAATTTCACAAGGATTGGTCAATTTTTTTTCGATTTATGGCATTAAAAGTATCCTAGACAAATTAAATGAAAAAGGGCGGAGCCACGCGCATTTAGAAATTTTCTTTTATTTTTGTAGCTTGTTGCACCATGTCATTACTGGAGTTAAATGTTGACATAATGTTTATATACTGTAAAGATATTAACTTTTCTTTTAAAATTTGACTTAAAAAATTTTTTTTAAAAAGTGGGCGTGGTCGTTCTCCGATTTTGCTAATTTTCATTAAGCATCCATATTGTAGTTATCAGAGTAACGTTCCTGCCAAATTTCATCATGATATCTTCAATGACTGCCAAATTACAGCTTGCAAACCACGTCCTTTGTCCAAAATTTTACTAGTTTTCTATTCTGCGTCATAAGTTCAACTCGCCTACCAAGTTTCATCGCTTAATCCGTAGTTGGTAATGAATTATCGCACTATTTCGATTTTTCGAAATTTTCGATATTGAAAAAGTGGGCGTGGTTATTGTCCGATATCGTTCATTTTAAATAGTGATCTGAGATGAGTTCCCAGGAATCTACATACCAAATTTCATCAAGATACCTCAAAATTTACTCAAGTTATCGTGTTAACGGACAGACGGACGGACATGGCTCAATCGAATTTTTTTTCGATACTGATGATTTGGAAGTCTATATCTATCTCGATTCCTTTATACCTGTACAACCAACCGTTATCCAATCAAAGTTAATATACTCTGTGAGCTCTGCTCAACTGAGTATAATAATAGGTAGATACCTGTTTAAAGCCCACTGTGGCATGCGCTACACGATCAAAATGTGGCAGCCATTGCCATTGGCGTCTTTATCGTTTTAGGTGTTACGATTTTGATTGATACGTTGAGTTCTGCATTTTGTCTGATAGAACGACTCTGTATGATGGGTAAAGAGAGTGTACGCGGGTAACTTTGATGTGTTGGCAATGCGTTGTTTATTTTATTGCATCGTAGGTTGTTGTGATCAAAGTGCTTCTTTTGGCGTTGCATGTCCATCATTCTTGACTGCAATGAGTGATCGTGTGCCGCAAGCAGTGGATCTATGAAAACCCTCTTGTGCACATATCAAACATTAATGTTATAAGGTGTGAAAAGCTGCACTTTTAAACATAAATATGTACGTCCATAAATAGGCATATTTTCTTAGTTTATTACACCTTTCCTTATTCTGTTTAGTTTATTTATTATGCACATTTTCTTTGTGCCAGCCCAGCAGTTTTTCAGCATTTGAAATGGCAATTGTAACTGAAGTGTTAATTATGCAGATGCTGGTTTGCGTTAACAAAAAAACAACAACAACAAGAATGATGTTTACATGAACTACGAACATCCAAACTGCAAACTCACACGCAGAAAAGAAATTGATGAATTGAAAGCAAGACATGAAAATCTCAGATGATTTGTTATCAATGCAAACTCTAGGGTATATAAGGAATCATGGAGTGTGAAATAAAAAATTATAAATATCATGTACTTCCACCAATTTGTACAAGGTACCCTTTACTGTTTATAATAAATCAATGCGTCTTTCTCTTTTTGTTTTAACAGCGCACGTGAGATATGTTAAATGAAAATATTTGATTTACGATCTCTAACAGAGCACAGCGGGCGAACCCTTACAGATATCAAGAAATCAGTTGGGCGGCGGCGCTTGTGAATCTTTTGTTAGTTCACATGTTGCTCATTTAATATTTATTTATGAAATACTAAGCATTTTATTAAGAAAGGAGAAAGTTAAGTTGGAAGATTACTGAAAAATTCAAAAAATTAATAGCGTTCATGTAGTGAACTTTCTTTTATTAAATTACCGTTAAATGTAAACAAACAAAGAGGAATGAGTTTATGAATTTATTTTTAGTTTTTTCGTTATTTCGTTGCTAGTTGGTTTTGGCATTAACCGTTTAAACCCTCGTTTGAACATGGAATGAAGAAGAATCGGTCGCATTGCTATCTGAAACCCAATGGCAGTAGTCTGGAGTTTCAACATACATTGACGATTTATATAAGCTGGCGACTTTTACTCAAGTTCCCTTGAGCGGGAAATGTCAACGACTAAACCAAGAGGAATAAGGATACTGGGAATGGCACCCAGGCTAGGACGAACATTCAAATACTCTTGCTATCTGAAAAAATGGAGAGAGATCAGTCATTGAGTAAGGAATGTCAACGACTAACGCAAGTAGAAGAAGGATCATCGACACTGATATGGACAGCGGATTCGGTATTCAAGAGTTTGTGTAGCGCAACCCTTTGAGGAGGTTTCCAGCGGAATTTCAGCTACTTCGAACCAATTTTGAATGTTAGCTACCCATGGCGAATCTTGTCCGTTTAGCAGACAAGGCGTCGCAACACCAAGTTCCTTACGTAAGGGGCAGTCGGATGACCTAGAAGGTTCAACGTGGTCGCATAAAATCGATTCGGCGATGGTGGGACTATCAATAACGATAAAACTACCAAAAACTTTCGGAGAGTCTCCCGATCGCTGCAAAAATAAAAAGAAGAAGGTGGGGAATAACAGTCATACACTGTGGCTTAATTTGCAAAAAAGGCACCCATAGGTCACGCTGTATATGTATAAGGAAGAGGTTTTTTCCATGAAGCATGGAGTTAACAGGTAAGTGAAAAGGGGACCCACACTCGCTAGTAGCGTACCGGCTATTATGCATGCTCAACCAAACCACCGCTCTTTTCGAAAAAGCATTTTAGGCAAAATCGAAAATTGGAGGGTTGGTCGCTTTAAGCATCGTGGGGAACGATTCACTGTGACAAGGACTGCAAATACTTTGCTATTTAAATAACACTGGAACTCAGAAAATCTATAGTCGACTAGAGGTTCTACTGATTTCATTAATAAAGACACACATGGTGCCGCCGAATAGTGATTAGTCTAGATGATGGGAGGGATAGCTGTGGATAACTGTAAAGTCGGTGGATGGTGCCGTAGCTGCCGGTAGAATAGCTGAATTGGTGGCTGCCAAAAATAGTTGGTAAATGGGTAACATTGAATAGCGTGACAAATACTCAAAATTACAGGTAGAATCGGTGAAAGGGCGGATGGTGTTGAACGATCGGGTGATTAATGCTGAATGGTGCAAGGCAGTTGGTTAATCAGTAAATGGTGAGACGGGTAGTGATTGATTGATAACAAAGTTACTTATGGATATAGATCGGAAAAATTGGTGCACTATGAATCGGCAAATGGTGAGTGGTTGAAGGGTAAAACAACCAAAGAGCCGATACAACCAGTGGATCCGTAAATTCAATCACTGAACTAACCCCGTATGTGCATTAGCACTGGAAGCGGTAGTTGAAGTTAAGGTTACGACTGCTTCCGGTATCTTGAGACACCACAGGCATCTGGTGAGTCACCAATAGATATGAAGATCTTAAATAAAAGGTTTGTGAAGTGATCTGCTCACACAATATTCGGGGTGCAGGCTTTCCTTATAGAAACTGCGGTTCTCACCCTTTGCCAGCCGAAAACCGTATACTTAAATATTATTCATGATAAAATTATTGGAAATGAACTGCATGAGTTCCAGCCTCTTCACTTACCTGCAGCGGAAATGGAATCACGAAAATCCCCAACTTTGCACTACCGATTTAATGACTACTTCCGAACTGGTTGCTTAACTGCTGCAGACTGGGAGTTGGTAGCCATACTTGTACCAAAAGCGCTGAGCTATATGAATTTAAGCTAATTAGTCAACGGCAACGACTATTCCAAAACCACCTATGACTGAACCAGTATGGAATGCGTTCAAAATGCTTGTAACGGCCCCCTTTACTGCAATTTCGTACGATATCACAATGTTAAAAGTGTTAGTTGAAAGCACTGCGAGGGAAAAGAATTAGAACTAAGTATTACCATATCTTAAAGATATAGTTCTGCGCCAGTTCGGAACAAAACCGATTAGCTGCAAGGTTAATTAGATAGCGTTGCAGCAGTTCGGAACTATTGCGATTTACTGTAGGGCTTCTACACATTATATTAAAGTGTGTAAAAATGTAAAAAAGCACTAAAAGCTAGTCGAACAGGAAGAAAGTTACAATTAGTGAAAGAGCTGATAAAAAAGGGCTCAACTATCGAAGCCATTAAACTTGTTCTGTGTTCGTGTCCTTCGTCTGCAAGATTCAGACTCCAACTATTAAGCAGCAAGAAGGATAGTTCGCAGCAAACATCCGGTTTGGACCGAGCAAGTTTATTAAATAGGTCGTTTTAAGTTTGATCGTCGAGCAAACTTTTGTAGTGTGTGTAAAGTTTACGTGAACAGGCAAATTCAACTTATCTCAAGCATTATCAAAAACTATATAAGCGATAAAATTAATTCAATCGTGTACGTAGTTTGATCGGCGGCGAAGTTCATGAAGGTCGTTCATGCCTTATCCACTTGATATTTTAATGTGGTTTAACAAGTAAGGAAGGCTAAGTTCTGGTGTAACCGAACATTACATACTCAGTTGAGAGCTATGGAGACAAAATAAGGAAAAATCACCATGTAGGAAAATGAACCTAGGGTAACCCTGGAATGTGGTTCTATGACATGTGTATCAAATGGAAGGTATTAAAGAGTATTTTAAGAGAGATTAGGCCATAGTTCTATGGATGGACGCCATTTACAGATATCGCCATAAAGGTGGACCAGGGCGGACTGTAGAATTTGGTTGTACGATATAGGTATCAAATGAAAGGTGTTAATGAGTATTTTAAAAGGGAGTGTGCCTTAGTTGTATATGTGAAGGCGTTTTCGAGATATCGCCATAAAGGTGGACCAGGGGTGACTCTACAAATGCGTTTGTACGATATGGGTATCAAATGAAAGGTGTTACTGAGCATTTTAAGAGGGAGTGGGCCTTAGGTCTATAGGTGGACGCCTTTTCGAGATATCGCCATTAAGGTGGGCCGGGGTGACTCTAGAATGGGTTTGTACGATATGGGTATCAAATGAAATGTGGTAATGAGTATTTTAAAAGGGAGTGATCCTTAGTTTTATAGGTGGACGCCTTTTCGAGATATCGCCATAAAGGTGGGCCAGGGGTGTCTCTAGAATGTGCTTGTATGATATCGGTATCAAATGAAATGTGTTAATGAGTATTTTAAAAGGGAGTGATGCTTGATTCCATAGGTGGACGCCGTTTCGAGATAACGCCATAAAGGTGAACCAGGGGTGACTCTAGAATGTGTTTGTACCATATGGAATCAAATGAAAGGTGTTAATGAGTATTTTACAAGCGAGTGGGCCTTCGGTGTATGGGTGGACGCCTTTTCGAGATATCGCCATAAAGGTGGACCAAGAGTGACTCTAGAATGTTTGCACGATATGGGTATCAAATTAAAGGTATTAATGAGGGTTTTAAAAGCGAGTGGCCCTTAGATGTATATGTGAAGGCGTTTTCGCGATATCGACCAAAATGTGGACCAGGGTGATCCAGAAAATCATCTGTCGGGTACTGCTAATTTATTTATATATGCAATACCACGAACAGTATTCCTGCCAAGATTCCAAGGGCTGTTGATTTCGCCCTGTAGAACTTTTTCATTTTCTTCTACTTAAGGTAGGTGTCACTCCCATTTTACAAGGTTTTTTCTAAAGTTATATTTTGCGTCAATAAACCAATAAAATTACCATGTTTCATCCCTTTTTTCGTATTTGGTATAGAATTATGGCATTTTTTTCATTTTTCGTAATTTTCGATATAGAAAAAGTGGGCGTGGTTATAGTCGGATTTCGGCCATTTTTTATACCAAGATAAAGTGAATTCAGATAAGCACGTGGACTAAGTTTAGTAAATGTATATGGGTTTTTGCTCAAGTTATCGTGTTAACGGCCGAGCGGAAGGACAGACGGTGGACTGTGTAAAAAACTGGGCGTGCCTTCAACCGATTTCGCCCATTTTCACAGAAAACAGTTACCGTCATAGAATCTATAACACGATAACTTGAGTAAATTTTTAGGTATCTTGATGAAATTTAGTATGTAGACTCCTGGGTGCTCATCCCAGATCGGTATTTAAAATGAACGAAATCGGACTGCAACCGTGCCCACTTTTTCGATATCGAAAATTTCGAAAAACGGAAAAAGTGCGATAATTCATTACCAAAGACGGATAAAGCGATGAAACTTGGTAGGTGGGTTGACCTTATGACGCAGAATAGAAAATTAGTAAGATTTTGGACAGTGGGCTTGGCACCGCCCACTTTTAAAAGAAGGTAATTTAAAAGTTTTGCAAGCTGTAATTTGGCAGTCGTTGAAGATATCATAATGAAATTTGGCAGGAACGTTAACGCTTTACTATATGTGTGCTAAATAAAAATCAGCAAAATCGAATGACGAACACGCCCACTTAAAAAAAAAAAAATTAATTCAAGTTATAACAAAAAATTTAATATCTTTACAGTATATAAGTAAATTATGTCAACATTCAACTCCAGTAATGATATGGTGCAACAAAATACAAAAATAAAAGAAAGTCTCAAAATGGCGTGGCCTGACCTTTTTCATTTAATTTGTATAGAATACTTTTAATGCCATAAGTCGAACAAAAATTTACCAATCCTAGTGGAATTTGGTAGGGGCATAGATTCTGTGACGATAACTGTTTTCTGTGAAAATGGACAAAATCGGTTGAAGCCACGCCCAGGTTTTATACACAGTCGACCGTCTGTCCTTCCCCTCGGCCGTTAACACGACAACTTGAGCAAAAATCGATATATATTTACTAAACTTAGTTCACGTACTTATCTGAGCTCATTTTATCTTGGTATAAAAAATTACCTAAATCCGACTATGATCACGCCCACTTTTTCGATATCGAAAATTACGAAAAATGAAAAAAAACCATAATTCTATACCAAAAAGAAAAAAGGGATGAAACATGGTAACTGGATTGGTTTATTGGCGCAAAATATAACTTTAGAAAAAACTTTGTAATCTGGTGGGTGTGACACCTACTATATTAAGTAGAAGGAAATGAAAAATTTCTGTAGGGCGAAATCAAAAGCCCTTGGAATCATGGCAGGAATACTGTTCGTGGTATTATATACATAAATAAATTATCGGTACCGGACAGATGATTTTCTGGGTTACCCTGGTCCACATTTTGGTCGATATTCCGAAAACACCCTCACATATACAACTAAGGGCCACTCCCTTTTAAAATACCCATGAACACCTTTCATTTGATACCCATATCGTACAAACAAATTCTAGAGTCACCCCTCGTCCACCTTTATGGCGATATCCCGAAATGGCATCCACCTAGAGAACTATGGCCCACTCCCTTTTAAAATGATCTTTAATACTTTCCATTTTATACCCATGTCATATAAACACATTCCGTTTTTACCCTAGGTTCATTTTCCTACAGGGTGATTTTCCCTTATTTTGTCTCCAAAGCTATCAGATGAGTATGTAATTTTCGGTTACAACCGAACTTAGCCTTCCTTACTTGTTTTTTATTGGCTTTGGTTGCTGGTACCTAAATGAATAAAAGTATCGAAAAACTAAAAAGTACGCTAATCCAACAAAAAATCAATATGGCTAGCGAGATACCAAAAACAAATTGGCTAAGGCTTTATGGCATGGAACCATTAACCAATTACATATATTTTCATAAGGCTGGTTGGGTCAGCTATTTATATAGCTATAGGTATGACAAGTTTGTTAGGGCCTGAAACTGAAACTTACGTTTTCTTTCAACTGAATCATGAATAAAACTATTAGGCCCACTTTCATACCGGCAAGTTACATTTTCAACTCAGAGTTAACGTGAAAGGTTAATGTCATTCATTTTTGACAAATTTTTTAAGTTATCTCTGAGATAAAAAAATAATCTGCCGTTATACAATTGGGCCTTAGTTATTTTTAACTTTTTTTTTTAATTTTTGAGGAACAACTTTTTATTAAATTTTTTTGATTAATTTTGTGTTCATTTTAAGTTTTATCGCTAAGTTTTAAATTCTCTAATTTTCAATACTATTACTTCAATGGATTTGAATTCTTTACACGCTATATAACAAAAAAATTGTTTCATACAAAACAGTTATTAAATGTCTATCAATTCATAAATACAATTAAAACTACAATTAGGAATTATATACTTTAAATGCGCTTATGAAATTAGAGGACAGCGAATTTGTTTACATGAAATACTTTTATACATCAAACACGCATTTTTAAATCTTATCAACTTAATTATAGTAGCTAGTTAATTATACAATATTTAAATATTTACAAAATACCAATTTGATTGCCCAAGGTCTAAGAAAGCAACGCCATGGCACGCGCTAATCGCACTCGAAAATCACGATAAAGCATTTTGCCACCGACCGGTACACGACACAAATACATATCCAGACTCATCAAACATAGCGCCTTGCCGTTCATGGGGAATTTTTGTGGCAATTCTGGTGTTACCTCCAAGCCTTCGGACACCGCCATATTGATTAACCATTTCCAAACATCAGCACGTGTCCAATCACGTGGATCCAGCGGTAGACCATCAGAACCCAGCTGTTGTAGTGCGGAGGTGTGTTGTGATAGTATTGTATTGAAGTTGTTGTTGTTGCTATTAATGTGGTTACTATTATTTATATTGTGGTTGCTGGGACTGTGCGCAGGCGTATTTGGTGATTGCAGGTAGGGATGTGTGAGCGCAGCAGCACGTTTTAACATTGACGATGGTGAATTGGCTTTGCTGCTCCACAAATGTTGCAGTTCGTTTTCGTTGCGGCAGTTGGCGCTTACCTGTGAGAGGTCAAGTGGCGGTACGCGGCCAGCATATTTTAAGAAACTCGATTCCACTTGCATGATGACAGCAGATGAATGATGATTGGCAGTTAAATTAAGTTGAGTGTGGACTGCAATAAAAGAAAAAAAGAAAAGAAATTATTAGTAACTAAATTTTTGTAACTGAAGTATATCTTTGCACTACCATGATATCATACTAATATTAGAAAGTTATTTGATGGTATAAAATTTTCCTTGCGAATCCGAGATTTCATGAATGTGCAGCTGCGATTTTTAACAAATTTTGTCATTTAAATTTTTTTTAATTTTCTAACTGAAACAATGTAAATCAATATCTCAAGTTCTTTTGAGCGAGCTTAAAAATATTCGCCACAATTTAACAAAAGTATTCCTCACAATTCGCCGTGTGAAAATTTTGTAAATTTTTCTCTATTATCAATAAACAAGCGAATTCAGTAAAAGGTGGTTTAAGCACATCAGCTGATTACTCCTTCTTGTTAATTTCCAAGCAACGCCTTGGTTCAGCAAAACGTAAGTTAATAGAAATCAATGCAATTTTTTGTTTTTTTTTTTTTTTGTGACTTGACATTCCTCTGACGACAAGTTGTGCTGAATTCGCTTTGCCACCACCTTGTATCGTCTTGATGAATAACAAAGACAAAATTCTACAAAGCAATATGAGCCTGTCTCGTTTATTAAACATAATCTCAAAAAAGTTTTCGAAAACATTCGAAAAAATTTTACAAAAATTTCGAACTTTTTATTCATAGTTTTCTGAATTTGGTTTGAGTATGCAGCTTTGTAGTGCAATCAGTTTTAATAGAGCAAAGTGAAATTCGCTTTGATTTATTGATTTTTGTAATTTTTTTCGAAAGGGTGATTCTTCCATTTAAAAAATAGATCCATGCGATCTTCATATGGAAAAAAATATAAAAGACCCTTTGGAAAAAAGTTGTCAAAAATCAAAGCGAGTTTTAAGAGACCTATAACTTGTACTTTGTGCCACTGAAAAGGATTGGGCTACAAAACTGTATACTCAAAAACGTTTGGAAAACCTAAACCAAAAATTCGCAATTTCGGTAAAAAATTTCTTAAGTTTTCGAATTTTTCCAAAAACCATTTTGTGACTTGTTTGCATACTCTCGGTTACACGACTCATAGAATTTTATTGAGAATAAAAAAAATGTAATTGCAAAATCTAAGCCAAGCTTACTAACCACTAAAATATTAAAGGAAAACACGTAACAGCCACCATTATGATATTACCTACAAATTACATGAATTCGAACAAATGCCTAACCATAAAATCAAATCAAAAACAAACGCTCAGAGCGAAAGTATGCTCGTGTCAAAACGAATTTGGCTAACAAAACAAAAAATGTAAAAGGTGATCGCGAAAATATTACCAAATCACACAAATACACACATTCAACATTGCAAAGTACAATACGACAAAACCGCCGACAACAACAAGCGGCAATAAAACAATTGAATATCCGGTGTTCCCAGATTCACACACATACACAACAACAACATCGATGATCAAGCCGATCAGCGAACTTGTGCGCATAATTTGTTTTGACGGAAGTATGTGATCAAAACAAGGCAATATGTAAATGTTAATATGTAGTGACGAGAGTAGAGCAAACTAAACGGAAATAGAAAGTATGCAGAGAGAAAGAGAGAGATTTAGAGAAAGAGCGCTTGCCATCTTTGATATTGGTTTGAAAGAAAAGAAATCTGAAGTATGGGTTAACGCGTGCTCGATCATTGGTTATCACATCGAACACCGGAACACCGGTAAACAAATGCATGATCGTCAACTTTGAGTACCTAAATATGTATGTGTGTATGCCAAGGGTGCATGTGTGGGAAATTTAAGTTTTTTTATGATCAGTTCACAGCTGATTATTAAATGCTGTGTTATGGCAGGCATACCACACCATCGTTTCTAACAACAGTTTGCGTACTTAAAATTTGTGGTTAAGTAAGCATCCGTTTGTTCATTCTAAAGATATTTTAATATTTAGATTTCCGGATTTCGACGGAAGTTCAATTCAACGGAAATATGGTTTATTTTAGCTTCCGTAGGATGACGAGTATGTATATATGACGACCTCAGTGAATACGGACGAGTCATTGATCTCTTCATTGACTAGTTATATTTGTCATCCAGACTGCTATATTTAAATTTAATCAAACGCTTTTAGATAGAAATTTAATTACACTATGTGAAAGCGAGAATATTCTTATTGAGCTTATATCATAATCCCGATGTTCAAATCCCAAAATTTATAATGCTAATATAAAAACTATACATTTTTTATTTGAGAAATATAAGAACCTCGAAATAATATGCAGCTGTTGTTTGCACAAAGCTCCTGACAAACAATTTTTAGTATCATCCTTGAGACGATAGTTATTTAGTTCACAAAGAAGCGTTTTACCTCTCCCAACATTTTTGGACGTGTTTCAACCGCCGACTCTTTCGTTAAGCATAAGTGTTCTACCTTTTTTTAAGTGCGAAATCCCATACATTTTATATGGAAAATATATTGCATTTGTGGCGTGGTTTAAAGAACTAATAATACTAATTATTACTTTGATAATTGGCTTTAACTTTTTTAGTAAAATTTTATGGAGCGGTTCGGGGAAAAAAGGTTGAAAATAACAGGTACCCAATTATGCGTAATACTATGTTCAAACAAAAAAATAAATTGAGGCAATTTCGATTTAAATTGAGTGGTGTTCATACAACTCAATTTAGCTTACACAATAGTAATTTGATAGTTGGTTGGCTCATCTCTACAGTAACAACATACCTTTGTTCAGACTGTCAAAAGGTGCGTGTTGGTATGAGGCGAATGGAATGGAATAAAAACATAAAACTTTGCAATTTTTGTGTGTTGTAAAAAAATGTGTTCAATGTTTTGGTTTTATTTTGAGTTTGCCATCTTCTTTTGACTATTCCTACTCCAGTGAAATGAAAATAATAAAATCAGCTGATGAGATGAGCCAACCATATAGTTGAGCCCTGCGTAACTGACGTTTAAATCTACTCAATAAACACACTTTACAAGGTTGCATTTGCAGTTTGAAACAATTTACTACAAAATTTTTTTTAAATTGGCAATTTATTATTGCAATTTATTATATGATAAATTACGTAATAAATTACCCAAATGGTATAAATTGCCAATTTGGTGTGTGCTTGTACATAGTATAAATATGCGCTCATACTACTGATCCTGATTTGATCGTGATCAGATTCTTAAAACTTGTTGAGTACTTTATAAGGAATATAAAGAAAAATGTACGTAATCTCAAAAAAACTAATCATTGTCTTATTTTCTCGTTTCGAATGTTTCATTCAAATGAAACGACATTTTTGGTATGCATTTTCATAGAACTAATGAAGAAAAATCGCGCCGGTTTTAAGGGTGCTTGAATGCATTCCATTAACATTGCTTCGTACATATTTTTAGCCCCTTTTTTTGGATCTAAAATAGTGGTAATCAAAACTGAAACTGTGGATATGTTGATAAGAGTAAAACCACTGTACTGTTAGTGGTTTGGTTGTTAATTAACGAGCAACAAGGCAAGATGTATGCGCGCATGTTAGTTAGCACTCAACAAATTATTCGTGAATACGTTGTTAAAAAATGATTTAATGCTTGGTAGACTACCAAAAATGTAAACAAAATAAATTGGGAACATTAAATTATTAAAACATTCGAACAATTATTTAACTATATATATGTAATACTCCTATATTGCTATTACAGGCTAGGTACACTCACAAACAACAGAGTGCCGATATCATTGTGAATTTTTACAAGTGGCGAATGTTTGAAAAAAACGTTCACAATAGTAAACAGCCTGGATCACCTGCTGAATCGCTCTTCGATTACTTAAAACATTTGCTAAACAGTGTCTTTCAAACCTTTTTGTAGACGACTGGTATATTGCATTTTTTACATATTTTAAAATGTTTCCTTAACTAGATGCTTATATTTTCTCTATTAACTAGATTTTAAAAATAATATTAATTTGTAGTCTTGTTTTCTGTAGACTCATGTAAAAGAGAAGTTCATTTCAAACATGACTGCGCAATTCATGGCACTCCAATTTATTAACCGCGACCAAAAAACAAACATTTCTTCCATTCTCTGGCCATTTAGGACAGCCGCTCTCCTTGTCAGCAATTATTAGACAGGTAGGTATGTCAATGGAGGAACAGAAAGATTTTTCACTTGCATTGAGAACTTTTAGTTAAAAACGAAGAAATGTGCTAAAGGAATTTAGCCTATTTCACGCCACCCGTTAGGTATGCAATTGACCCTTTACCGAGTTTAATTCTGTAAAAATACATATTTAAGTGTGGCACAAAATGAAAATTTCGAATAGAATAGAGGCTACCTTCATAAAAAATAAAATAAAAATATAAAAAAAATTATGTAATGAGAAAGAAGCCAGAGTTTACTAAAAAAAATTTTAAATGAAAGAAAAAAAATAAAGTACGAAAAAATTAAGAGAAGTGAATAAACAGCGCCATATAAAAACGCAATAAGTGCACTTAGACTTTTTTCCGGCTTTTAGTGTTATCATTGTGGAAATATAATATTCTAATGTTCGGATATTTAGATAATGTTGGGATTCCCATTGAGATCTATGTACGTAATTAATTTGTATTAGATTTGTAAACACTCCATTTCATGAATATATATGACCATATCTACCATAAAATATCGTCTGTGAACGATATAATACTAAGATATAACAAAGCAGAATAAATTAGAAAGAAAAGAAAAACAAACAAAACCATTGAAATTATTCACGCAAACATATTTACTAAAATA
Organism: Eurosta solidaginis; assembly: GCF_040869045.1. Classification (NCBI taxonomy): domain Eukaryota; kingdom Metazoa; phylum Arthropoda; class Insecta; order Diptera; family Tephritidae; genus Eurosta; species Eurosta solidaginis. The sequence continues at coordinate 233,108,242 of NC_090321.1, read as the reverse complement.
AAATTAATTTCATAACTTTAAGCGACATAAACAATTTAGGGTTATGGTATCTAAGCATCCGATTAATGGGCATATAATCCATCAAAGTTAGCCTCATAATAAATATAGTGGGTAATATACTGCCTATGCAATACGGCCGCTATGATGCCGGTTGCCGTTTTGACCTAAAATCAAAAACATTTTTGAGACGTTTTTTTTGTTTAATATACAACGTGAAATTTTCCGATTCAGTCAAGTTGCATTTAAATAATAATAAACTAAGTTGAAATAAAAGAATATATAATAAAAAAGAAATAAAATAAATTAGCATAAAAGACAATATAAAAAATTTAATGTTATATTTTTGTAGCAAATTTATTTTATTTATTTTTTTTCAATATAAGATGTACTTTATCTAAAATGAGAATTAAATCTGCAAATGCAAAAACATTTTCGGGAAAATTTGACATTAATTGTTATAAATAAATTTAGTTAGTTTCAACAAAAGTTAACTCATTATTTTTGTGATTTCATGTTTTTAATAAAAACCAAAGAATCTGTTAAATAAAGACCTATGCATTTACGTGTAATTTAAATTTGTTCAAAAAATGGGCCGGTTAAGAATTACTTCTCTTTAAAGTTTTTTTGGGACAATTATTTTAGGATTTTGGTACAGACCAATATAGGTAAGTGGCAACAATGGGAAACCATGTTTTATTCTTTCACCGTCTGGCGCGTAATAATAATAATATGTATATATGTAGGTGAAATATTTGAGCAACACGCAGCTTTTCGAATTTCGAATTCAACATAATATATAGGTTTGTGTCTTAGAGCACTAACATAATTGGTCCTATAGATTGCTATATTGCAGAGATTGTTCGAATTTACAAAAAATTTTTCTATTAATTATAAACAAATAGAGTAATATTTGTTAACAAAAATAGGCCTATGCACTGCGGCTGATCCATACGAATCGATTCATATAACTTTTATATGATTTTACGTATGCTAACTATGCGAAACAGCCTGTCAATTGACTGTATGCAAATCTTGTTTGCGTATTAATATATAGATCATCATTTAGGGTAACCTTCTGAAAATCGGAGTATTTATCATAAAATATCTCTAGCTAGCACTACGATATCTAAAATAAAAATGTACAGCCCTTTCGAGAAAATAAAGCTTACGATTTCTAGAATTTCTCGTGAGTATCGGCTTGTAATGAGTTTCTCGAATCTCGAAATACTCGTAAATCTCGCGAGCTTCTCGACATTCAATGTAATCGCCGCATTGGCAGTATTATGAGAGCGAGAGTTTCGAGAAGAAATCATAAGCACGCGAGGTTAATGAGTATTTCGAGATTCAAGAAACTCGCGAGAAGCGCAGCTATCGATTTCTCCAGCCTCGAAATTCTCATTTGTGCTCTCCTATCAAATAATCTATTTTACTAAAAAATACAAATACAAAATAAAACCGTTCTTATTACTATTCGGCTTGAACACGATAATTTTCATCATTGGTAACTTTTATAGCCTAACCAAAGTCCGCTATGAAAATCGTAAAGCGCATGTGGCTATACATAATTATTAGTCCCCATGAACAATGCATATTATAATGATGTAATTTGATTCTTTAACGTGGATCGTAATGGAAGATTTTAACGAAACATGTTTGTAAAAAATGTTTAAGAAATAAAATACCGAAATGGTTAATGTACAAACAACCATCTGTATAATTTACCCATTCATTTACAAATTAATGATACAATTCTTGTTTATTTAAGTAATATTTTAAGTCTGCATTATCAAAATTATATCTCCACTTGTTGTTGTTATATAAGAGGAATACTAAAATTAAACAAGGCATTTAGAAGAGATGTAAATTAGCTCCATTTAATTACAACTCTTATAAATGCCTTGTTTAATTTAGTATTCATCTTCATAATCACAGTGGCTTTAAAATGATCGTAAAATAATATTGATCAATAGCAAGAAAAACAACCAAAATTTATTTAAAGATTGAATAAAACATTGAAAGGAATATGTACGCTCGTGGGAAGTTATACTTCTTTGGCATTAAAAAATAGTTTTGAGTTGCATGCATATACAATAAATTACAATAAATTAATAAAAGGACTAAATAGATATAGTCAAAAAAGTCAATAAAATTCAGTGTGCATTTTAAAAATTAAATAAATATTTATTTTCTTACATTAAATGTAGCATAAATTCGCGAATTAATCAAATATTATTGCCCACTGCCATAGCAACTTCTAGTAATAACTGAATCGGAACTTCAGTTAATGGCTTATGATAAAAAGGGCTGGCTACCTATACACCTGATTGCAGGCAAACCGAACCATGAATAGAATATGATCGATAGTTTGGTCCCTGGTCCACTTCGCGGAAATAAACTTCGCAGGAGAATTCTCGGGGTTCTTACAATAAATAAATAAATTGTTAAAATATTCCGCCCCTGGTCCATTTTCCGAAAAGAAAGGAAGTATCTCTATACTAAATTTCAAGCAAATCGCATCATAAACTGTTTTTTGTAAAATAGATCGGCCCCTGGCCCACTTCCCGGAATGAAATCTCAAATATTATCTTTGTCAAAGAGGTACCCCTGTAACGCATTTGGAGCGAATCGCACCATAAATAAGATTATTTGGAATGAGTTGAACTCCCAATCAAAATTTTATCACAATCGGCCCAGTAGTTTCCATGCATACATACATACATACAACCTACCAAAAAATAGGCGATGTTTCTATGTTGTTGGTAGCTTTTTTTGAATACTGTATGTATGTCCATACACAGTTACTCAACAAAATAAATACACACTTGGTTTATGCTGAAAAAAACTCAAATGCAGTGGCTCACAGCTTAATTGATAATTTTCATTTAAAATACCGCAAATTCCCTAAAAGAAACCACATTCAAAAAAATGTCAAAAGTTATTCAAAGATAAGGAGAATTAATCAAAATTTCAAAAATGACCATCAAAATTTTCAAATTTTTTTTCAGAATTTCTAGTAAAATTTTGAATATGCACTTTTGTAGTCCAATAAATTTTAGTATAATAATGTGCAAGTTAAAAATAGCTCAAAATTTTTCCTGAATTTTCAGAATTTTTTTCGTCAAGGGTGTTGAGCAATTTCCCACATACAAAATGCATTTTTGTTCATGCGATGTATGGAAGTAATTGCTCAACACCCTCGACGAAAAAAATTCTGAAAATTCAGCATAAATTTTCTAACTCTCACTTTATTATACTAAAATTTATTGGGCTACAAAAATACATACTCAAAATTTTTCTAGAAATTTTGAAAAAAAATTTGAAATTTTTGATGGTCATTTTTTAAATTTTGATTAATTCTCCTTACCTTTGAATAACCTTTGACATTTTTTTGAATGTGGTTTCTTTTAGGGAATTTGCGATGTTTTAAATGAAAATTATCAATTAAGCTGTGAGCCACTGCATTTGAGTTTTTTTCAGCATAAACCAAGTGTGTATTTATTTTGTTGAGAAATTATACATACATCCCACTCACAGCAAGTTTGCCCATACAATTCACAGCGAACATACACACGTACTGCATTTTCAACGTGTGCTTTTGTGTCACCTTTTCTTTAAATTTCACTTTCATAAATTTTTTATAAAGCGCCTAAAGAAGTATAACTTCAAAAAACAATTGATCAGCAGCGATCGACTACACCTACCCAAACGGTGAAGCTTTTTTTTCATGTTTACTCATCACATACCTTGGCCGGGTGCGTAGCATGCGCTCGTCTATAATACACTAGTGTAAGTTCTTAATATTTTTAAGTTTTATTCAAGGTGTATGTATGAATATACATATTTATATGTATATGTATATCAAAATAACCTTGTGTGTGGCATGAATCATTTTACATAAAATAAAGTGTTTTAAGTACGGGAAATGATGCCAAAAATAATTTTTTAAATATGATGCATAATAGAGCTATAAACATTAGACTGGGTCGATTTATTAACCGATATCGCGCCATCGATTTTTCGATAGGATTCGGGCTAAGGAAAAAAGTTCCACTACGCATACCCAAAAAAATAATTTTCGAGCCTGCGAAATTTCATTTTTTCGTCTTTTTTCGACTCTGGTTTTTAAGGTTTTTTTATGACTTACTAAAAAAATTTTCATTTGACTGTAACGCCAACGTTTTTAGCGCACATTTTTGGGTCGGACAGGGTATACATATGAACATTTTTTAGTAGGTCATGAAAAAAACCTTAAAAATCAAAGCCGAAAAAAATGAAAAAAAAAATAAATTTTGCATGCTCGAAAATAATTTTTTTGGGTATGCGTAGTGGAACTTTTTCCTTAGCCCAAAATCATTTACCTCATTTCAATATGGCATCGCTACTAAATCACAGCACAAAAAAAAAAAAAAAATACAACCAGATTAAAAGTTAACGAACTAAAAGCCACTTTTTTTTATTGTTTATGACATCCGCTCAAATCCCACTTTTACCCGTCACACGTTTGTTATTAGCTTTTAAATGCCACCATGTACATCGTTTTATAAGTATATAGACCGCCCACCGTTTATCAAGCACTCGATCGACAAAAACCTACATACATAGATTTACATATGCGTATGGAAGAGTATATTTTAGGCCGAGTCGATTTGTGGGGAGGCAAAAAAATCGCCCATTGCTCTGTGAAAATCATATTCCAGGGATCAAAATAAGAAACTTTGCCGAAGGAACCATACCTTCAAAACGAATTCTGGTGTCCCCCCTTTTGGGTCGAACTTTTGGGTAGGGGCAATTTCAATTCTACCTGCTGTGTCTTGTGGTGGCTTAAAAAAAACAACACAAGCAATTTTACGATCTGCAAATACATCACAGTGATGTTTTGGTTTTAAAAGGGTTGTAAAAACGCTAATTTCTAATAATTTTTTTAATTTCTTTTCTATTAAAAAGTTAAATTCATTTTTTCATTTAAATATGTTCTGACTAAATAAATTTCTAAAGAGAAAAATAAACTCCAAAAAGAAAAAACATAGGCATTTCAAAGTGGGATTTTTCAAAATTTGCCCCTACCCAAAAGTTCGACCCAAAGGGGGGGGACACCAGAATTCGTTTTGAAGGTATGGTTCCTTCGGCAAAGTTTCTTATTTTGATCCCTGGAATATGATTTTCACAGAGCAATGGGCGATTTTTTTGCCTCCCCACAAATCGACTCGGCCTAAAATATACTCTTCCATACGCATATGTAAATCTATGTATGTAGGTTTTTGTTGATCGAGTGCTTGATAAACGGTGGGCGGTCTATATACTTACAAAACGATGTACATGGTGGCATTTAAAAGCTAATAACAAACGTGTGACGGGTAAAAGTGGGATTTGAGCGGATGTCATAAACAATAAAAAAAGTGGCTTTTGGTTCGTTAACTTTTAATCTGGTTGTATTTTTGTTTTTTTTGTGCTGTGATTTAGTAGCGATGCCATATTGAAATGAGGTAAATTATTTTCTTTTGGAACGCTATGCTTGCACCACAAACAATTTTTAATATTCACTCAAGTGGAGCATCTATAAATTCACTCCACCTACATTAGAGTGCTTCAAACAATTTTTTTTAGAAGTTTATAATTCCTAGCTCGATATCAGAGTTGCGGGTAAGGCATTAATGCACCAGCTTTTACTCACAGTTCAGTGGTAATGGAAAAAGTATCACCACCTCTCTCAGATATAGTGTTAGTGAAGCTGAAGCTGTTTCACAATAATTTAATAGTTGGTAGGGAAAATATTTTCAACTTCAGCTTAGTGCACAAAAATTTGTCTGCACTCATTTGAGTGGAGGCATAGAAAATGTCCAATAATGATATGTTTTTGTTTTCCAGTCAGCTGAGTGTTGGTGAAAAAATAAAATTAATGCAATCAATTTGAGTCGTAGCGGAGAAGGGCAGCACTAGCACTATAGTGACAAAGAAATAAAACGCGCTAAAATTTTCCCAATATAGTGTAATGCTAATGAAAGTGTAGTGCACCACTCCAAACTATGGTCATTTCTGATACACAAAGATAAAATGTGTTTTTATTTCGGAAAAAAGGTTTTTTTGGTTTATATTTATATGTACTAAGATCAAAAAACTTCGATTATTAGGTGTATGTTCACAGGTATACATGGAAAAATCCCAGCGCCGGCAAATAGGCTTCGAAATTAAGACCGGTAAAATTAAAACCTTAAACCATGCTTGAACACTACGAAATCAATGGCAGTTTGGTAGATTCCAAGAAACTTCAAACAATTTGCTGCTGATTTTTTTTTCACTTGTCCATGGAATTCAAGGCTGTTTGAGTGCTGATAAAACGGAGTAATTCGAAAAATTAAATAAAGCATGGTACAATTGAACTTCTTTAACTTCTTGAATTGTAAGCAATATCTCATCAATCTTTTGATTTATAGAAATAAATCACAGTCCAATAATTTTTCTAGCTAGCTACTTTTCTATGAGTTTTGAAATGAAATACAGTCACAAACGAGCATCAAGGTTTAAAACCAGGTTTACATAAAACGAGGTTATCTTCATTTGCGTTCTTAGCTTAAAATCGGTAATTGAACAACTAAATTTCAAATGTAAATGTTTTCTTCCGATAATCGGTTATTATGAACCAATTCTAGATATTTGTGAGCTTAGATACTTGTTCTTGAACCTAGAGATGGTATTAGAGTGTCATTACAAGAAACAAGCGTGAAATAAAAGACAAACGTAAAAAAAAAACTGAAAAGTTTGGCCGATCGCTGGATTCGACGGCAAAAAGTTTTGCTTTGGAGTATGGGACAATTGGGGATTTATTGTAGATAAGTGCATGTGTAAACATGGCTTTAGTGTTTAATAAAGTATGTTTAAAAGCGGCTATGTGTTTCTGTTGGTGATTTCTGGACAAACACCTTTAAAGGCCACTAAAAAAAGTTACGGATCCAAAAAAAAATGGTTAACAAAACAAAGATTAAGTTTCAAGAAACGGTAGCAGTTTCATAAAAGAAAAAGGTTTCAATAAAAGTGAGTCTTTCCAAAAGCCAACCGGTTATAAAAAATCTGAGCGGTTATGAAATTTCCTCCCAAAAAATAACCAGGGCCCGTATCGTGTTATACGATCACAGATGAAAACCCAATTTCACTCAAATGATAAATATGAATCTGTCTAGCTTTTCATAAAAATGGTAATACATTATGATTCTAATAAGTACTTGCAGCCTATATTTCACGTATAACCTCAATCCTAATCACCATTTTAGTGCTATTGCGGTTTAAAAAATTTAATTCGATCACGGATCGTATAACATGATACGGGCCCAGTGCGTAAAAACCAATAAATGCAAGCGGTTCCTAAAAAAGGAAAGACCAAACACTCCAAAAAAAAAAACGGTAGTGGAACCATTTTCAACCCCGCTACTGGGTCCAAAATCGTGACGAGTTGGAAACAGGTAGCCATTTCAACATATGACCGGTTGCGAAAAAGGTGCATTGTTTTAAATAAGTTAATGGTTTTACATATAAATAAGCACAGGCTTCAAAAATTAAATGATGAATGAATTGAATGTGAAACTAATTATGTGGAAACTAAGAAGACGTCGAAGTTCACCGTAACGTGATATAGCTGCAGGGAATAAATATTACGGCCGGCATGACGGTTAAAACTCGTTTATCAACGTTTTTCCCACCGCTATACTGAAAGCAGTGAACAGTTTGTCAAATATTTGTTATCTAATATATAAAATTCTTCTGTCACGGTTTTAGAGGCTGAACTCCTCCGAAACGGCTGAACCGATTCTCATGAAATTTTGTGAGCATATTGGGTAGGTCTGAGAATCGGCCAACGTCTACCTTTTTTTTCGCTACGTGTCTAGGGTCTTGAGATCAAAACGTGGACCCAGGTACCCCTAGAATGTGGTTATACAATATGGATAGCGAATGAAAGCTGTTGATGAGTGCTATGGTACAGGGTAATTCGCATACCCCTGGGTCACTTGGGTCTCGAGATATAGGCCAAAACGTGGACCCGGATACCCCTAGAATGTGTTTATACAATATGGATGTCAAATGAAAGCTGTTGATGTGTGCTATAGTACAGGATAATTTTCATACAACTGGGAGGCTAGGGTCTCGAGATATAGCCCAAAACGTGGACCCGGGTACCCCTAGAATGTGTTTATACAATATGGATATCAAATGAAAGCTGTTGATGAGTGATATAGTACAGGATAATTTTCATACAACTGGGAGGCTAGGGTCTCGAGATATAGCCCAAAACGTGGACCCGGGTACCCCTAGAATGTGTTTATACAATATGGATATCAAATGAAAGCTGTTGATGAGTGCTATACCGCAGGATAATTTTCATACAACTGGGAGGCTAGGGTCTCGAGATATAGCCCAAACGTGGACCCGGGTACCACTAGAATGTGTTTGCACAATATGGATATCAAATGAAAGCTGTTGATGAGTGCTATAGTACAAGATAATTTTCATACAACTGGGAGGCTAGGGTCTCGAGATATAGCCCAAATTGTGGACCCGGGTACCCCTAGAATGTGTTATACAATATGGATATCAAATGAAAGCTGTTGATGATTGCTATAGTACAAGATAATTTTCATACAACTGGGAGGCTAGGGTCTCGAGATATAGCCCAAAACGTGGACCCGGGTACCCCTAGAATGTGTTTATACAATATGGATATCAAATGAAAGCTGTTGATGAGTGCTATAGTACAGGATAATTTTCATACAACTGGCAGGCTAGGGTCTCGAGATATAGCCCAAAACGTGGACCCGGGTACCCCTAGAATGTGTTTATACAATATGGATATCAAATGAAAACTGTTGATGAGTGCTATAATACAGGATAATTTTCATACAGCTGGGAGGCTAGGGTCCCGAGATATAGGCCAAAACGTGGAACCGGGTACCCCTAGAATATGTTTATACAATATGGATAACAAATGTTGATGAGTGATTTAGTAGAGGATAATTTTCTTACCAATGGGTGACTAGGGTCTGGAGATGTAGGCCAAGCTTGGGCACGTGAACGCCTAGAAAATGTTTTTACATTGTGGGTATCAAATTGAAGCTGTTGATGAGTGCTTTAGTACATGGTAGTTTTCATACCTATTGGTGACTATGGTTCCGAGATATAGGCCAAAATGTGGATCAGGGTAACACTAGGATGTGTTTTTACATTATGGGTATCAAATTGAAGCTGTTGATGTATGCTTTAGTACGGAGTAAGTTTTCCACCGCTGGGTGACTACGGTCTCGAGATATAGGCCAAAACATGGACCCGGATACACCTAGAATGCGTTTTCATATTATGGGTATCAAATTGAAGCTGTCGATGTGTGCTATAATACAGAATAAGTTTTACACCGCTGAGTGGCTAGGGTTTCGAGATATAGGCCAAAACATGGACCCGCATACCCCTAGAATGTGTGTGTATTATGGATATCAAATGAAAGCTGTTGCGGAGAGCTCTAAAGTTCATTGTGATATTCGATTTAGTCGCATCAACCTGGCAAAACTGATAAATATGCATGCGAAGCCGAAATAAAGACAAGAATTAATAATACCCACATACCTATTTACATACGTCCTATTCGATTTGCCCGAAATTTCGTATATAAATTTGCCTATATTAGTATTTACGAGGCTTTTTCCCGGGGAGTATACCAGAGGCGGACTGAGACTCGGAGTGGGACTGGGACTGAGACTCGGAATGGCACTGGAACAAAATACATACCACCCTGTGGGACTGGCAATAACAGATGAAGACGAAAGAGAAAAACTTGAGAGAAGAGAAAAGAGAGAAAGAGACCGAGAAAAAGATAGAATGGGACGAAGATGGGGATGAAGCGAAAAAGACGGGGGGAGGATTGAATAAAAAGATTAGGAAAAAGTGTAGAGGGGTAGGGCAGAGTTAGACGGAAAAAGCTTATTAAAATGTATGCAGATAGGCCAAATTTGGGGCAGAACAACGTCTGCCGGTTCTGCTAATTTATTTATAAAATAACATATGTACATATTTGACTTTTAATTCTTTTGAATTAGTTTTTTCTTGATGGTGCACTTAAAAAAATAAAGGCAAAAAAAGGCAACTAAAAAAACCTTGCAAAAATGAAAAATAAAATTTTCGAATTTTCTGCCGTACGTGTTTGAGGTTTACAACAAAGCGGTGCCCCTGAAAACGATGAGTATACTGGAGGCACTTTAGCGGTCGTAATATAACGCCAGCGCTTTTGGAGGAAACCAAGCCTTAAGAGTGTCCGGTTCCAAAAAGGTATAAATTCTAAAATCTTTCCAAAAACAGAAAATACCGGGTACCGGATTCCAAATATGCCAACAGTTTAGAAAGTAACCGGCTCCAATTATATTTATTTTTGAACTTTTTGTTTATATGAAACGAAAAATTTAACGAAAATTCCAAACTTGTTATTTAGAGTTTTCTGAATTTTTTTGAGTATATGTAGTTTCATAGCCCAATCAATTTTTAGTCTAACAAAGTAAAAGTTATAGGCCGCAAATTTTTCAAAAACTTTTTTGAGATTGCTTTGCATAATTGCGGTTGCATAATTCATAAAAGTTTTTTTCTAAATTATCGAATATGAAAAGAACAAGAGTTTTATTGAATTTTTGAAGTGCATCAGCCAAATTCATCTAATAAATTATTGTTTGTATGTATTAAAATGAATGGACTTTGTGGCATGACAAGAAAATCACTTAGTTCAAATATCAAAAGAACATATTCCAAAGCATTTTATTTATTTGTTTCTTACAACAAGAACACTTACATATACTATTTCTCTCATACATGAGTGGGTATGTAAAATATTAGAATTTCCCAAAGCCTAGATATTCCCAGACAAGTGAAAGACTCCCACGGCTTTCGATGAGAAAACAAAACTCTCAAGCCGCGGAAAAGTTGAAAAAAAAAAAATACATTTTAAACAAAGTCAAAGAAGCGGACGTCCCACCAATTCACACATACGTTGTTGAACTTTTATTTAATTGGAAATGTTACTTAAAACAATACTAATAGCAGCTGGCCTAAAAACATCCCAGCAGTATAAAGAAAAACAAAATTTTACTCATACCCACCCAAGAATCAAATGTTAAACGCGTGGAGGGTTGCTCTCACTCATTCCCCGCATATACCAAAACAATGAAGTTAAATTTTTTTTTTCTGACATGAAGAGCACTCAACTGTGAATGAAGATACTACAAAAAATATATACATATAAACAAAATAAAGTAATTCATATGCGAAACCCTTAAAATATGTAATTTCCTATGAATTGATGGGAATTTTCATTTTCATTATAAAATTTTATACCAAGTCAAAGTTAAAGCATAAGGAAGGCAAAACGTTGCAAAGTGAACATCAAGCACGCTTAAGTGGTTGAGTTATGAATGAACTTGGTTGGTTGGTTGCCTTCATCAAACAGTAGATCGTTTGATAAATGAATTCATGAATGAGTTCTCATGGAAACATTTACTTACATACAAAAAAGTTTTAAGTTTGTATGTGCGTGTATTTAAGTAGATGTAAGGAAATCAAGTGTACGTAACTAATGAGTTCATAGCCACCACTAAAGACTTGCAAAAATTGGAAAAAATATTATGGTGCAATAACCTAAGCTCATAAATATTGCGCAGGCTTTTTGAAAAGCCATTCAACTATAATTATAAACTTTTTTTTTTTAATATTTTCACATGAGACCCCGAAGAAAAGTTGACGAGCGTTTGCCTTTGTAAGGCATTGGAAAGCAACTTCTCAGCCGCATCAGCACAGAGCTTCACACACTGAGAGCGCTTCCTATATTCCTTCTCGCGATTAAAGAGGGCAATGTTTTAAGCATATAAGCTGTTTCTTCGGAAGCAAAAGGGTTAGGCGTTGCCATTTGGTTCAATCCTTACAAACAAATTTACGAAATTATCCAAATGGCAAGGTCATATAGATGCTGCTATCAGGAATCAATTAAACCCATTAAACATCTGAGCTTGAGACACATTTGAGCACAAGTTGAGAACTAAGTTGAGAAATCGCATGCGTTGTATACCAATAGCCACTCAACTTGAGAATTACAGCTTTCTCAACTAAAACGATATTTTTTCGGACAGTTGACCGGCTGTGGTCGGTAACACATCTACGACTATTCGATGTTATTTCGAAATGGTAACCTACAAAGCTTTTTTGAGTTCGGAGTGTATTAGAGATCGATTTAAGATTTTTTCCAGGTAAGTTCGGGACAGTTTTTGGATTTTTTTTAATTTCTAATAAATTCGGTATATTTTTAGGGATGATTTTGAATATGTTTTGCGTATCTTTACAGGACAGTTTAAGAGCAATTTCGATCACATTTTCGGGAGTGGTTTGGATTGCTTTCGTAATATTTTCTTGCGTAATTTTCGAAAAACTCTGCATTCGGGATCGGTTTGGTGTATTTTTCAGGATAAGGTTAGAATGATTTTGGTATTATTATACTCAGCGTGCTTTTGCGCACAGAGTATATTACCTTTGATTGGATAACGGTTGGTTGTACAGGTATAAAGGAATCGAGATAGACATAGACTTCCATATATCAAAATCATCAGTATCGAAAAAAAATTTGGTTGAGCCATGCCCGTCCGTCCGTCTGTCTGTCTGTCCGTTAACACGATAACTTGAGTAAATATTGAGATATCTTTACCAATTTGGTACACGAGCTTACCTGGACCCAGAATAGATTGGTATTGAAAATGAGCGAAATCGGATGATAACCACGCCCTCTTTTTATATATATAACATTTTGGAAAACACAAAAAACCTGTTTATTTAGTCAATAATACACTTAGAATGTCGTGGACTGATATTGAGACTCTTGATAAAAATTTGAAAAAAAAGGTTTAAACGGGCGTGGCACTGCCCACTTGTGATAAAATAAATTTTACAAATATTATTAATCATAAATCAAAAAACGTTAAACCTATCGTAACAAAATTCGGCAGAGAGGTTGCCTTTACTATAAGGAATGTTTTGAAGAAAAATTAACGATATCGGTTAAGGACCACGCCCACTTTTATATAAAAAATTTTTAAAAGGGTCGTAGACGAATAAAATAAGCTATATCTTTGCACAAAAGAGCTTTATATCAAAGGTATTTCATTTCTCAAGTGGATTTATAACAACAAATAGGAAAAACTTCAAATTTTAGAAAAATGGGCGTGGCACCGCCCTTTTTATGACTAAGCAATTTTCTATGTTTCGGCAGCCATAACTCGAAGAAAAATTAACGGATCGTAATAAAATGGCGTACACAAATTTTCCCTATAGCAAGAAATATTTCTAGAAAAAATGGACGAGATCGGTTGAAGACCACGCCCACTTTTATATAAAAGATTTTTAAAAGGGTCGTTGACGAAAATAATAAGCAAAAAAAGAGTTTTGTATCAATAGAATTTTACTTTCTAAATTAAATTATAACATTAAATTGGAAAATACTAAAATTTTTGAAAACGGGTGTGGTATCGCCCCTTTTATGACTAAGCAATTTTCTATGTTTCGGGAGCCATAACGCGAAGAAAAATTAACATATCGCAATGAAATTGTGTACACATATTTTCCTTATAGAAGAAAATATTTCTAGTAAAAATGGACGGGATCGATTAAAGACCACGGCAACTTAGATATAAAACAAGTTTAAAAGGGCCGTAGACTAAAATAATAACTTAGCAAAAAATAGTTTTGAATCAATGATATTTCACTTTTCAAGTTTTATTGTAAGAGGAAATGGAGAGACATTTGTTTTTAACGGTCGGTGACACGTGTTATGAAATGAAATGTACAATTGAAGCCCACGCTGAGTATATAATGCTCGGTTACACCCGAACTTGGACACCTTTACTTGTTCAGGATAAGTTTAGAACGATTTTGGTATTATTTTTGAGTACGTTTAAGATTATTTTTAAAAGCATTCCGGGACAATTCAGGTATAATTTCAATATAATTTAAATCTAGTTTAGAATTTAATGGATAACATAACTTCATCTGCTTTTGCGATCGATTCAGCATATGAAAGGCCACTTCGGGACTATATTCAGTGCGTAGCATTTCAAAATAATTTCGGCACCAACTTGTGCGTGTACAAATAGACTGTTTTAACTTGATTTCCCTTACTTTATCGAAAGTGATTTGGTTTGTGTATGTGTTTTTTTTTTTTTAGAATCTTTCGGTATAAGTTTGGGATAATCTAGAGATTTTATTTTTATTAATGCTAATTGCAAAAATAACGTGATACTTGTGAGCTAAAGTGAACAACTGCTAAGCCATGTTCAAAAATATCGAAATAGTCTCTTTGAACCCATGATCACGAGTCCGAAAACGCAAACTAAATATTTTGTTGCTATTAAAAAGTTAAATTCAATACCAACGAACAACAATCACGCTATTTTATGTCTCTCATCATACCTGTCCTATAGTGTGGCTCGGAATCATAGAAGGTGTGGCGTGAGATGGTATGGCCATTGGAGTGTTCGAGAGAAAATTCTCCGAAAGACCTCTGGTTTAGTCTGTGGTGCCAATGGCAAGTATCGAAGGAGATATAATAATAGTAGTGACACGAATAAATGTCAAAAGGCTTCCTTGGCTAGGCCAAGCGTTGCGAACAAACGAAAACGGAACTATTTCTGTCGCCATTCATAAAGCATGGGAAGGGAAGACATCGCTGGGCTGGAAGGGGCTAATGGAGGAAGACTTGAAATACCAATTGGCGTCAGTTACAGGGGTGGCTGGAGTGACTTATGCTGTTGTTCTTGTTTTTTTTTTTTTTAATTTTCTTATTTATTTAAAATCGGTGTCGCCCCTCGGCAGTGGTTTGGCAAACACTTCGGGTGTACTTTTGCCAAAGAAACTGTTCAGTAAAAACTCTATCTACCTTGCAGCTGCCATTCGTAGTCGGCATAAAACAGGTAGGTCCCATTCCACCACGTCCCAAATTGAAAGAGGAGAAAGAGGCCTAAATCTACTCGGAGGTAGATATCGCCAAGTATCTATATATAAATTAATTTTTTTAATTTAATATTCATCTAATAACACTTTTTATCAACAATTTCTTTCAACGATTTCAATTTAGTCAGAACTCCATACATAGACTGATGAAAGTAAATTACTTGAATCACTAAGAATGAGGTACTATAATTTATACTTAAAACCTGAAGCCCTTACATAGTTTACACATAATAAATCGTAAAGAATGTCTTACCGGAAAGAAGCGCGACAAAATTAAATAACAAATACGAAACAGCTCTCTTCCTCATTATTTGCCATTCATTCATATTTTAAAATCTCATTCATTTTATGTCAGCTATAATGCTATGTAAATTGAATTATTACCCCCACAATATTTACTAAACAGGCATATCTCAAATGCATAGCTCAACACACACAACCTATGTACATACACATGTATGTATGCACATACGAAAAGGCGTATACTCGTACTTCCTGCAGTTTGCTGTTTCCCTTCTTATTTAAGTCATATTTAAATTATAAACCTACTCACATTACAATTGAAGGTGTTTGGTTGATTCTAAGTTACGCGTACGTATTATGTAGTACCTAATGATTGCACATAAAAGATGAAAGTGGTTGTTGCTAGGCTAAATAGTAAAATCGCATCTAAATATTAAAGTCATAAGTAACAAGTAAAGGTGTCTAAGTTCGGGTGTATCCGAAAATTATATACTCAGCGTGAGCTTCAATTGCACATTTCATTTCAGATAAATTACTTTTCTACAAAACACGTGGCACCGCCCCACATAGGTAGATTTTCAAGTTTTATGCGGCCAAAAATATTTGATTGCCTAGATCTTCTTAAAAGCGGCCACCGTGGTGTAATGGTAGCATGCTCCGCCTATCACACCGCATGCCCTGGGTTCGCACCATGGGTAAAGCAACATCAAAATTTTAGAAATAAAGTTTTTCAATTAGAAGAAAATTTTTCTAAGCGGGGCCGCCCCTCGGCAGTGTTTGGCAAGCGCTCCGGGTGTATTTCTGCAATGAAAAGCTCTCAGTGAAAACTCATCTGCCTTGCAGATGCCGTTCGGATTCGGCATAAAACATGTAGGTCGCGTCCGGCCAATTTGTAGGGAAAATCAAGAGGAGCACGACGCAAATTGGAAGAGAAGCTCGGCCTTAGATATCTTCGGAGGTTATCGCGCCTTACATTTATTTATTTATATCTTCTTAAAACTGTTTAATAAATGAAAAATTATAATAATTTGTGTAACTAATCGGTTATGTTAAAAAAATAGATATTACACTGTGTAACACTAAAAAATTTCTGCGCAGTGAGGCTATTTTGCATGTTGTACAGCAAGAATTGTACTAACTTAGTTCTGTCTTTATCTAGCGTAAATTTATAATTAGGTTTTATGAAAAATTATAATAATTTGTATAACTAATCGGTTATATTAGAAAAGATATTACACTGTGTAACACTGAAAAATACCTGCGCGGTGAGGCTATTTTTCATGTTGTACAGCAACAAGGGTGTATCAAACCCTCTATCTAACCCCCTATCTGCAAGTATCTGCAGCTGAATTTAATGTAGTTGGCAAGCTAATTGTGCCAAGTACCATGTTTAAAACTAATTTTCACTTGGACGCACTTGGAAACATAACAAAACTGTGTTTGAACACCAAAAATCAAAAAAATAAAATAAAAAATTTTAACATCCTAAACAAAATAGGTTCTTTATCAATTTATAACTTTTAAAAATCACAAACACCATTAATAATGTTAGTATTTACCTGAAATATCAGAATCCGTCACAATTACTCAATTCAATTGTCTTAAAACTTAAAATATTCACGTTAAAACATGCGATTTCACATAGGTTAAAAAAACCATAACACGCGTTTCCGAAATAGCTAAATTCCGATTACTTGACAGCTAATACGAGGTATGCGATGGATGGGAAGGGGTAGAATTATTGTTCCTCTATCTCTTCTTAAGCTGTGGCAGTGATTTTTTTGTAATTGTGGCAACTTTCAGAAATTCAAATATGGCCGCCTAAATGACTAAAATCTACCTAAGTGCGCCCGTTTAAAAAAAAAATATGTCTCCCCATTTCCTCTTACAATGAAACTTTACAAGTGAAAAATCCTTGATTCAAAACTAGTATTCAAGTCTACGACCCTTTTAAACTTGTTTTATATCTCAGATGCCGTGGTCTTTAACCGATCCCGTCCATTTTTACTAGATATATTTTCTGCTATAAGGAAAATATGTGTACCCAATTTTGTTACGATATGTAAATTTTTCTTCAAGTTATGGCTCCCGAAACATTGAAAATTGCTTAGAAAAAAGGGGCGGTGCCACACCCATTTTTTCAAATTTAAGTGTTTTCCAAATTAATGTTATAATTCAATTTAGAAAGTAAAATAAGATATAGCTTATTATTTTCGTCTACGCCCCTTTCAAAAATCTTTTATATAAAAGTGGGCGTGGTCTTTAACCGATCTCCTCCATTTTGTCTAGAAATATTTCTTGCTATAGGGAAAATTTCTGTACCCTATTTTATTAAGATCCGTTAATTTTTCTTCGAGTTATGGCTCCCGAAACATAGAAAATTGCTTAGTGATAAAAGGGGCGATGTCATGCCCATTTTTTAAAATTTGAAGTTTTTCCTATCTATTGTTATAAATCCACTTAGGAAATGAAATGCCATTGTTACAAAGCTCTTTTTCGCTAAGATATAGCTTATTATTTTCGTCTACGCCCCTTTCAAAAATCTTTTATATAAAAGTGGGTGTGGTCTTTAACCGATTTTCTTAATTGTTCTTCAAAGCATTCCTTATAGTTAAGGCAACCTCTCTGCCGAATTTTGTTACGATAGGTTTAACGGTTTTTGATTTATTATTAATAATATTTGTAAAATTGATTTTATCACAAGTGGGCGGTGCAACGCCCATTTTAAAAAATTTTTATCAAGAGTCTCAATATCAGTCCACATGTTAAATTTCAGCATTCTAGGTGTATTATTTACTAAATAAACAGCTTTTTTTTGTTTTCCAAAATGTTATATATATAAAAAGTGGGCGTGGTTATCATCCGATTTCGCTCATTTTCAATACCAATCCATTCTGGGTCCAGGTAAGCTCGTGTACCAAATTTGGTAAAGATATCTCAATATTTAACGAACAAACAGACAGACGGACGGACGGGCATGGCTCAATCAAATTTTTTTTTTCGATACTGATAATTTTGATATATGGAAGTCTATATCTATCTCGATTCCTTTATACCTGTACAACCAACCGTTATCCAATCAAAGTTAATATACTCTCTGTGCAAAGCACGCTGAGTATAAAAACTGCCTTGGCCGTGGGCAGGAAGCGCAAGCGCATAGGCACGCGTCATCTGCACTTGAATGCTTCCGTTGCATATGCCCACAATGCGATAAAACAACAACCACCCGCATTCAAAACAAAACACTACATATACAAACACATATGTATATGTACATATCTGTACACAAAAAAAAGTGAAATGAATGAAAGTCGGCAAGTCGTTGTTGAGTGAGTGTAGTCGAGTCGAGTCGTTGACAGGATGTGCGGCAACAGTAACAACACAAAAAAGGAAATTAACGCATACGAAAAAAATCATATGAAGCCGCCAACAACAGTAGAAGCAACAAAAAAACACAAACTATATAAACAAACACAAAAAGTCAACAAGCAATGTTCATAATTTCACGCATTTCCTCCCGCATGAACGACACCTCTCATTTCCTGCGCCACGAAATCTACCGACTATTCTAAGTGAGCCGTCTCATTTTAATGACTCTCTTGCCGCTTCGTCATAAGATTGGGTGTGTGTGTGTGTATGTGTGCATGTGACTCTGACTTTCATGAATGTGAATGTCAACGGGAAATTTGTGCGGAAATTGTGCTGCATATTAAGGGAGAATTTCGTGAATAAAGCTACATCATTTTTATTTTTTCCCGGTATTTTTTGTTTAACGATCAGCCCACATCCACTTGAGCGCGTAAATTTAAATTTAGTTTTCTTAATATGGCACACAAACTTCTAACTACCTATTAAGTTTTGAAGTTCACTTAAAAAGTTTGTTTTGTGTTAAGCAGCTTATTTTAAGTACTCTTCTACATATTTTTTTTTTGTTTGTTTTTTTCTTTCTCGAAATTATCCAGCGGCAAGTGAGATATTTTGTAGAAAATTTAAAATGACGCGTTTCCTGCCATTTGGCAAGCAATTTTTGTTTGGCGTAATTTGCTGATAGCGTTTCCGTCTTTATGTTTTTCATGTGATACCACATACATATGTGTGTTTGTAATTCATTCATATGTTTATCTGGTAATTCGCTACTTTAATGAACGAAACAAAAATATTTGGCGACCAATGTCATAATAAATCTTTTAGCGCTGCGTTAATTCGGGTGCTGGTACAGTGTTTTGTGGCCCTTTAATAATGACCTAAATATTTTACTTGAAATTTTATTTCAAATTCATTGAAATATTATTTAAAATTCAATAGCAACTTGAGTTTAACCAAAATATGTGTGCTGAGTCTAAAGCTGAACGAAGTAAATATCAATCGATCATACAATTTTTCTTCAGCTGCGGCCATATTGGGTCTCGTTTTTACCAACAAAAGAGAGAACTAGACTGAATACCTCTTATAATCTAGTTTACTCGGCAGACTTTTTCCTGCTCGAAAATTAGTTTGTCTAAATTAAAAAAAGTAAGCATCACTTCCCCTCTTCTCTCTTTATACCATTCTCGTCTACCTTGTCCTCAATTTTTCTTCTAACTATTATCGATCCCTTAATCCTTTTATTTCCCTCCCACTATCACTTCCACTCCAACTCTCTTACCTATGCCCACTGGACCCCCACACATATGTGTAACCTCTATAATAAGTTCTGGGTAAATTCTTCAAATAATTGCGGATATAAAGTGAAAGTGAGTATTTCCTAACAGTGGGCGGGGCACCGCCTACTTTTCTACAAATTTTTCTTTTAAACCATCGATGAACGAACGAAACAAAAAAACAATTATCGAAATAGGTCAAGTCGTTTTTGGGTTTTAGCGAGACTAGCGCACAGCAGTTCTTGCTTATATACATATACATATATATGTGACCCGGCCTATGAAAAGGTGGCTTATGACTCAAAAAAAAACTAATAAGAAATGCATTGTTTATCTTTAACAGCTGTTTCTCCCAAATTCCTTTTTGAGTCATAAGCCACCTTTTCGTAGGCCGGGTCACATATATAGATTTGAATTTTAGAGAATAAATTCATTTTTTTTTTTAATTACGATGTAACATATCATATCGATATTTCTGTCACTAGCGACGTAAACCACTTTATAAATCAATAAAAATATAAATAAAATAAGATCAACAGCCACAACGTCAATTTATATTATGGCTACTTCGAATGGCCACAAAGTCAATTAAAAATATGACCATATGAAATGGTCACAACGTCAGTTTTCAAATGGTCACAATGTCAACGAAATTGACATTATGGCCCTCCAGCTTTTTGCAAAAGGCATAAAGTCAACTATTTTTCTTGAGTGGTCACCAGGTAATATACTTTAAATCGCTACCCCAGTGTATTAAAATAATAACAACTGTCAAATTACAGTTATATTTTATTGTTTTTGCCTTATTTTTGTTCAATTTAATAAAAACAAGTAAGGGCGGGACTGTCTTGGGCTGTGCCGAAGACTTCATACCTTTCATGAATGGGGCTGAACAATAATCTTATCCCGTTCGTAATCTCCAAATAATCGGATGTATAAGATAAGAAATACATAGTGCAAAGATCTACATACCTAAACGATTTTTAAGATAAATATAAAATAAAAAATGGCAAAAAAATCCCTTATATGGAATATATATTATATATATGTAGCTCCGATCGAAATGATTTTTATAGGAAATCTTCTATGATATATTAGAATATATCACCAAGTTTCACGTTTTTATATTCGAAACTAAGGGAGAAATGGCCAAAAATATTTCTATCTGCACGATCGGTTGTATGGGATAGGTATATACTATAAACATATAGTTCCGATCAAAGTGATTTTTTCATGAAATCTTCTATGATATATTAGAATAAATATCACCATGTTTAACGTTTTTATATTGGAAATTAAGGGAGAAATTGCCAAAAATCTTTCTATCTGAACGATCGGTTGTATGGGATGTATACTATATATAGCTCCGATCAAAGTGATTTTTTCAGAAAATGTTCTATGATATATTAAAATATATATCACCAAGTTTCACGTTTATACTTTCTAAATTGCGCCAGGAATGACCAAAATCGTCTTATCTGAACGATCGGTTGTGTGGGAGATATATGTTATAGTGGTCCGATCCTACCGGATCCGACAAATGTCTAATATAATACAAAAATACATCCTTGTGCCAAATTTCATTGAGATATCTCAAAATTTGAGGGACTAGTTAGCGTTCAAACAGACAGACGGACGGACAGACGGACATGGCTATATCAACTCAGTTCGTCGCCCTGATCAATTCGGTATACTTAATGGTGAGTCTATCTTCTATATTTCTCAACGTTACAAACATCGGACCAAAGTTAGTATACCATTTCATGTTCATGAAAGGTATAAAACTTGTGTGCAATTCTTGTATAAAATTGGACAAAAACTGGCCCAATAAGGACCTCTATGAGATGAAAAGAAGTTATTCAACTAAATGTTTAGAGAAAATTTGAAATAAATTATCGCGCGATCGAATCCATTTGACCTTATGTCCGTTTGAAGTGATCATAAGGCCAATTGATCGTACGGCCATTTGAAGTGTTCATTACGACAATTGACCTTTTGCGTTGGTTAGCGCTCACTTCTCCACTTGTAATGTAATGGAATGCTGCTACAATAACAACTACAACGTTAGCACAAGATCCAAAAGAAAAAGCTGCGGCTCTTCCCTTTATAAGACATTACAGAGAATACTGTGCTCCACTAAGAGTGCTTTCTGCGCTCTTTCTTGCAGAGTAATTGAACAAGGCATTGAACAAATTGCCTGCTCCTTCGGAAGCATATCTTTTAAAACGAAGCATTTGTGTTGTGCTTGACGCGAAATCTTTGCTCAATCTTTTAGTCCGGAAGAGACTTAAGCTGCAGTTACCCACGAACGTACGTACAAAAAACCTGTCAGCTGAAACGACCTACACATCTTATGAATGTGCAATGTAAACGAAAACTCACCGACGTACAACGCACGTACGTACGTAGCCCGGAACGCATTGTGAATGATAACTAAGTGTGATATCTTCTGCATAGACGTCAAAATTCCAAAGTGATTGGATCACCTGATTTGTAATTGACTATCGCTGTCTCATTCTGTATCTCTTTCTATCACCCGCTGAAGATAGGCGCCGCCATATTGAACACCCTGTCAAAACGCTAAAAAGTAGCCATATTGAACATCCTGTAAGGCAGTTGACAGATAAGATATCACACTTAGTCATCATTCACAATGCCGAAACGTAGAAATCAAAACAATTTTTATTTTTTCCGTAAGAACGAGTCAGCTGATCGCTCCCTCACTAGACAGAGTTGCCTAGTAAACTTTTGTGCGCTAATTTTTGACCGTTTGCAGTTTTATGCAAAAATACCTAATTAAAGTTTGAAAAAGTGTGAAAATAATTCGAAATAATTATGTAAAAGTGCAGATTATAAATATGTTATCTATTTATACTTATTTAATATTATTTCCAGCCTTGATGTTGTATCAAAAATTAAAATAAAAAAGTTGATGTTTCCATAAGCATGCATTCAAACAGGCTAATGGCAACATTTTTTTTTTGTTGCCACTACGGACATAAATTTCGCTCAAATGTGTGTACGTACGGCATACGTATACGTACGTTGCCCACGTCGGTGGGTAACTGCGGCTTTATTCTATACTAAAAGCAATAAATAATTGAATGGATAAGGTTTGTGTGCTTTAGTCACTAGAGAACAGCTCTTGTACTTGTTTCTTACTCCCTTACGTGTATACAAGAATGAAGGTAACGGAGAGTGTAAATAAATACAAGGTGAAGAGGAGATGTCAATATATGACCCAGACGAGTGGGGAAACAGTCTTTTAGAAACCAAGCCAAAAGGACGTAACTTCTTCTTAAAAAAAACACTTGTTCACGATTGTTTGACCAGAGGTCATACGGCGAAATATCGAGGTATATGTCGTCGGCGCTGCATGAAAGCTGACATAATTTCACAACTTTATATCTAACTGACGTCACATTACATGATTCTAGATTTGCATTCGTTGTGATATTTAGCGCCTTGTTTATAAATACCTACTTGATTTATGATTTGTGAACAACCCACAGTGCATTAAAACAACGCAAGTTGTACCTTATGAAGATCGTCTTCAAACTTTTTGATAATATTTACAAAAGCAACATGATTAAGGTAGACTTATTTATGCGAGAAGTTATTTATGAGTATATTTCAAAGTATTTATCTGCATATATAAATATACTCATTTTACAAACTCACAACAAATTTGCCAAATTTCAATGAAATGATCGAGCAGCTGCTGAATTACGGTTGAAATGCGATTGAAGCATCGTCGCATTGCGCCGGTTGTTTCAAATTCACGGATACTTAATGCAAAAATAAATACTTTGTATGTGAATTTTTATTTATGTACATACATTCAAATAAATGTACAGGTATATGTGTAAATAAATGCCCAATCAGCATTTCCACGCATAAGCATATCGAAAATGAACCTTTCATTCCCTATTCGTGCCATGGATCAACCACAAAAATGCTACATTTGAATGCTTCACTTGTTCATCCGGCTGACGATAGTGAGATTCTCTCAATTATTTACTTCCTGCTACTACAATCTTGCTAATTGTAAAAAAAAACACCAACCTTTACCTTTCTATTGACAATACCTAATTGTGTAAAAAAATTTCGCCTTATGCATATACATACAAAAAGTTGTATATCGTTAGCTTAATGTGAAAATGTGCTAAGTCACTTTTTTAGAAAAATTGTGTTTTAATGCAGTTTTAAAACTGAATTCAAAATACATCGATCACAAGAAAAAAATATTTTAATTTTTAATTTTTACGTGCTGTTTGCCATGATGTGTAAATGTCCTAAGTCGTCAACTGTTCAAAAAAAAATGTACTAAGTCAACCAGTCAATAATATCAATCTAAATTACTTGTCATTTCTTTCTGCGCGCATTTTATTTAGTTATTTAATTCATTTAGTCTAAAAGTACATGCTTTGTTGTTGTTGTTGTATTAACGATAAAGACACTCCCCGAAGGCTTTGGGTTAATGGTCCTTTGCCGCATATAGATCCGGTACGTTCCGGTAACAAAGCACTATTAAGGTACTAGTCCGACCATCTCGGGAACGATTTATATGACCACATTAAACCTTCTAGGCCATCCTGTCCTCCCCACCCCCTAGTTCCATAAGGAACTTTGGGTGGCCAGAGCCTCGGCTGTCCATGAAACAGAATTAGCCACGGGTAGGTGAGGTTGGCGTTGGGTTGGAGAAGCTATATATTGCGCTGGGAACCCCTTGAGAGGGTTGCCTACACAACCCCTTGAAATTGGATTCACCCAATTGAGACATACCTTTGGTGTTTGATAAATGTTTTGCGCCGACCATAATCTACTTCTATTCGTATATGTCGATAAATACATGCTTTGTTACAGACTAGTTAAAAATAGAAAACAATTCAAGCTTAAACTTATATAAGCTGTTATTAAAATTAAGAATACTACTGAATCGATTTGCTAGATGTATAGTCCTAGTTATAGGTTCATTCATAGCATAATTCATTTTATTAGTTATTTAGATAAATAATCTATTATGCCGAAGGTCACGCATTGGAATATATGTAATGAACAAATTATGTATATAAATCAGAGCAATTCGTGCTAAGGTTTATTACATTATAGGCAAGCATGACTGAGATTCAAGTTGTTATGTCATGCAGAGCCTGAAGACCAAGCAATTTGCACCTGCTGATTTATGATGGGAGGCCGTATGGCCAGTGAAGCATAAGTAAAGCAATTTTTGTAAAAAAATTTTAAACTCTCTCAATTCTATAGGAGTTATATTCATAGAAAGGATTCCATGTTATAGAGCAATATTCAAGATGACTTCTGACCAAGGATATATAAAGTGCCTTCAACGTCATAGGGTCCTTAAAGTCACTGGTGTTACGTCTACTGAACCCAACCATTGCAACAAATTTTAAAACAACGAAGTTAATGTGACTAGAAAAAGAGAGTTTGGAGTAAAAAATTATACCCAAGTCTTTACTCTCTTGACAACACGATTAAGAGATTTGGCATTTAGTTTGTAGATAAAGTATGTGGCAGTTGTATTTTTGCAATAAGATAGAACCACAGCATTTGTTTGAATTTAAATATAAATAATTGTCTGCGCACCATCCGGCAATAGAGTCTACACCATTTTCATATTAAAATGAGAAAACTTCAACTTGAAATAAGAAAACTTCATTTGAAAATCAGAATAGTAAATTTAAAATAAGAAAACTTCAGTTTAAAATGGGACACTTTCATTTGAAGATCAGAATAGTCACTTCAAAATAAGATTGTTTCATTTCAAAATAGGAAACCTTTATTAAGACAATCCACTTGAAAACGAGAATATTTCATTTAAAAATAAGAAAATATCATTTCAAAAACAAAACTTTTTATTTGAAAACAAGAATCCACCAACTGAAAATGAGAAAAAAAAATGTTATAAAAATTTGACTATAACTAATTTCCTACAGGCATATTTTCTAAAGCTACAGCATTTGTATGGATGAGTGTTGAAACGCTCGTGCACAATCACCGCCAGTTATGGTTACTTTAGCTCTGTCCACCAAATATTCCAAGTACTGCAATGGGAATGGTCATGTGACTCTTAACATATGTTTTTATCTTAGCCTAAATGGTTTCAATAAGGTTGATCATGGGCGAATAAGGGCCAAGGCGTAACACCTGCGATCGTCCACCTGAATGGTTACTTACAGCGCTCTCTATTGTAGAGTGACATAGAGCATTGACGCAAATTATAACAAATCAAGGTTAATACTATAGTTCTGCTCTAACCACGAAACCATGACATCGACTTGTTCCCGAGAAAGAAGTTTGGGTTTGCAGCCGCCTCTTGTTTTTGAGTTTTTCTTATAAGCTTTTCTCGAACATTCTTCGGTATCTGAAAAATTATATGTATATAAATACATATAGATATACAAAGATTTTAGCTTGTCTGCATTTGACCATACCATCTATTTCCTGGCGACAAATTGGGCACATTTTGTCATCCCTGTTCAATAGAGAACGGATGCAGTGCTCGTGAAATAGGTGCTTACATGGTAGAATACGCGAAATCGCTCTTCTATCCATTTTTCAACGCAAAAAGCACGATTGTCCTGGAACTGCATTATTATGCTGCTCTGTTTTACTCGATTAATAATATTATTATCTGATTTTTCGTTGCCTAAGTATTTGATGTCTTTTTCATTAAAGAGGTGCTGTTGTGCATAGTTGTTTTTATTTAAAACTTAAGCTCCTACGATATTATATTCTCATTTTAAAACAAATCTTTCTTATTTTTATACCTTTCATGAAATTGAAATGGTATATTAATTTCGTCACGAAACCGAAAATTGTAAGTCCTTAAAGGAAAATAGATAGACCCACCATTAAGTATACCGAAATAATCAGGTTGAAGAGCTGAGTTGATTTAGCCATGTCCGTCTGTCCGTCTGTCTGTTTGTATGCAAACTAGTCCCTCAATTTTTGAGACATCTTGATAAAATTTGGTGAGCGGGTGTATTTGGGTGTCCGATTAGACATTTGTCGGAACCGACCGGATCGGACCACTATAGCATATATCCTCCATACAACCGATTTTTCAGAAAAAGAGGATTTTTGTAATATCTTACCCAATTTAACAGATTGAAGCTTCAAACTTTACCATATACTTTCGTATATTGCGCGTATTGTTGCCTGAAAAAATTTATGAGATCGGTCGTATATATAGTATATATCCTATACAACCGATTGTTCAGATAAGGAACTTTTCGTAATTACTGCCCTATTTTAAGAGCTAGAGGCTTCAAATTTCAACGAATGCTTACGTATATAGCATATATTGTTTTCTGAAAAAATTATAAAGAACGGTGGTATATATAGTTTATATATGGTGGTATATATAGTATATATATATATATATATATTTTTGCAAATTTTAGCCCCATTTTAACAGCTAGAAGCTTCAAATTTCACAGAATACTTACGTATATAGCATATATTGTTGTCTGAAAAAATCATAGAGATCGGTTGTATATATAGTATATATCTCATACAACCGATTGTTCAGATAAGAAACTTTTCGCAATTTCTCTCCCATTTTAACAGCTATAAGCTTCAAATTTCACCGATTGCTTACGTATATAGCATATATTGTTGTCTGAAAAAATCATAGAGATCGGTTGTATATATAGTATATATCTCATACAACCGATTGTTCAGATAAGAAACTTTTCGCAATTTCTACCCCATTTTAACAGCTATAAGCTTCAAATTTCACCGATTGCTTACGTATATAGTATGTATTGTTGTATCAAAAAATCATAGATATCGGTTGTATATATAGTATATATCTCATACAACCGATTGTTCAGATAAGAAACTTTTCGCAATTTCTACCCCATTTTAACAGCTATAAGCTTCAAATTTCACCGATTGCTTACGTATATAGTATGTATTGTTGTATCAAAAAATCATAGAGATCGGTGATATATATAATATATATATGATGGTATATATAGTATATATATATAGTATATATATATAGTATATATATTTTTTTTGCGATTTCGGCCTCATTTTGACAGCTATAAGCTTCAAATTTCACCGATTGCTTACGTATATAGCATATATTGTTGTCTGAAAAAATCATAGATATCGGTTGTATATATAGTATATATCTCATACAACCGATTGTTCAGATAAGAAACTTTGCGCAATTTCTGCCCCGTTTTAACAGCTAGAAGCTTCAAATTTCACAAAATGCTTACGTATATAGCATATATTGTTGTCTGAAAAAATCATAGAGATCGGTGGTATATATATTATATACTTCATATAAACTGTCATTTTTGCCCCTTTTTTACAGCTAGAAGCTTCAAAATTCATCAAATTTCATCAAATAGTTACGTTTACGTCATATATTTTTGAAAGACGTGATTCGTAGTCATAGTTTTTACATGCAGACCACAAAAAACGTGAAGCTTTGCATCCTCACACAGATTACCTACCTATTTTTATACCTTTCATGAAAATGAAATGGTATATTAATTTCGTCACGAAACCGAAAATTGTAAGTCCTTAAAGGAAAATAGATAGACCCACCATTAAGTATACCGAAATAATCAGGTTGAAGAGCTGAGTTGATTTAGCCATGTCCGTCTGTCCGTCTGTCCGTCTGTCCGTCTGTCTGTTTGTATGCAAACTAGTCCCTCAATTTTTGAGACATCTTGATAAAATTTGGTGAGCGGGTGTATTTGGGTATCCGATTAGACATTTGTCGGAACCGAACGGATCGGACCACTATAGCATATATCCTCCATACAACCGATTTTTCAGAAAAAGAGGATTTTTGTAATATCTTACCCAATTTAACAGATTGAAGCTTCAAACTTCACCATATACTTTCGTATATTGCGCGTATTGTTGCCTGAAAAAATTGATGAGATCGGTCGTATATATAGTATATATCCTATACAACCGATTGTTCAGATAAGGAACTTTTCGTAATTACTGCCCTATTTTAAGAGCTAGAGGCTTCAAATTTCAACGAATGCTTACGTATATAGCATATATTGTTTTCTGAAAAAATTATAAAGATCGGTGGTATATATAGTTTATATATGGTGGTATATATAGTATATATATATATATATATATTTTTGCAAATTTTAGCCCCATTTTAACAGCTAGAAGCTTCAAATTTCACAGAATACTTACGTATATAGCATATATTGTTGTCTGAAAAAATCATAGAGATCGGTTGTATATATAGTATATATCTCATACAACCGATTGTTCAGATAAGAAACTTTTCGCAATTTCTCTCCCATTTTAACAGCTATAAGCTTCAAATTTCACCGATTGCTTACGTATATAGCATATATTGTTGTCTGAAAAAATCATAGAGATCGGTTGTATATATAGTATATATCTCATACAACCGATTGTTCAGATAAGAAACTTTTCGCAATTTCTACCCCATTTTAACAGCTATAAGCTTCAAATTTCACCGATTGCTTACGTATATAGCATATATTGTTGTCTGAAAAAATCATAGATATCGGCTGTATATATAGTATATATCTCATACAACCGATTGTTCAGATAAGAAACTTTTCGCAATTTCTACCCCATTTTAACAGCTATAAGCTTCAAATTTCACCGATTGCTTACGTGTGTAGCATATATTGATGTCTGAAAAAATCATTGAGATCGGTGGTATACATAGTATATATCTCATACAACCGATTGTTCAGATAAGAAACTTTGCGCAATTTCTGCCCCGTTTTAACAGCTAGAAGCTTCAAATTTCACAAAATGCTTACGTATATAGCATATATTGTTGTCTGAAAAAATCATAGAGATCGGTGGTATATATATTATATACTTCATATAAACTGTCATTTTTGCCCCTTTTTTACAGCTAGAAGCTTCAAAATTCATCAAATTTCATCAAATAGTTACGTTTACGTCATATATTTTTGAAAGACGTGATTCGTAGTCATAGTTTTTACATGCAGACCACAAAAAACGTGAAGCTTTGCATCCTCACACAGATTACCTACCTATTTTTATACCTTTCATGAAAATGAAATGGTATATTAATTTCGTCACGAAACCGAAAATTGTAAGTCCTTAAAGGAAAATAGATAGACCCACCATTAAGTATACCGAAATAATCAGGTTGAAGAGCTGAGTTGATTTAGCCATGTCCGTCTGTCCGTCTGTCCGTCTGTCTGTTTGTATGCAAACTAGTCCCTCAATTTTTGAGACATCTTGATAAAATTTGGTGAGCGGGTGTATTTGGGTGTCCGATTAGACATTTGTCGGAACCGACCGGATCGGACCACTATAGCATATATCCTCCATACAACCGATTTTTCAGAAAAAGAGGATTTTTGTAATATCTTACCCAATTTAACAGATTGAAGCTTCAAACTTCACCATATACTTTCGTATATTGCGCGTATTGTTGCCTGAAAAAATTGATGAGATCGGTCGTATATATAGTATATATCCTATACAACCGATTGTTCAGATAAGGAACTTTTCGTAATTACTGCCCTATTTTAAGAGCTAGAGGCTTCAAATTTCAACGAATGCTTACGTATATAGCATATATTGTTTTCTGAAAAAATTATAAAGATCGGTGGTATATATAGTTTATATATGGTGGTATATATAGTATATATATATATATATATATTTTTGCAAATTTTAGCCCCATTTTAACAGCTAGAAGCTTCAAATTTCACAGAATACTTACGTGTATAGCATATATTGTTGTCTGAAAAAATCATAGAGATCGGTTGTATATATAGTATATATCTCATACAACCGATTGTTCAGATAAGAAACTTTTCGCAATTTCTCTCCCATTTTAACAGCTATAAGCTTCAACTTTCACCGATTGCTTACGTATATAGCATATATTGTTGTCTGAAAAAATCATAGAGATTGGTTGTATATATAGTATATATCTCATACAACCGATTGTTCAGATAAGAAACTTTTCGCAATTTCTACCCCATTTTAACAGCTATAAGCTTCAAATTTCACCGATTGCTTACATATATAGCATATATTGTTGTCTGAAAAAATCATAGATATCGGTTGTATATATAGTATATATCTCATACAACCGATTGTTCAGATAAGAAACTTTTCGCAATTTCTACCCCATTTTAACAGCTATAAGCTTCAAATTTCACCGATTGCTTACGTATATAGTATGTATTGTTGTATCAAAAAATCATAGAGATCGGTGATATATATAATATATATATGATATATATATATAGTATATATATATAGTATATATATATAGTATATATATTTTTTTTGCGATTTCGGCCTCATTTTAACAGCTATAAGCTTCAACTTTCACCGATTGCTTACGTATATAGCATATATTGTTGTCTGAAAAAATCATTGAGATCGGTGGTATACATAGTATATATCTCATACAACCGATTGTTCAGATAAGAAACTTTGCGCAATCTCTGCCCCGTTTTAACAGCTAGAAGCTTCAAATTTCACAAAATGCTTACGTATATAGCATATATTGTTATCTGAAAAAATCATAGAGATCG
Organism: Eurosta solidaginis; assembly: GCF_040869045.1. Classification (NCBI taxonomy): domain Eukaryota; kingdom Metazoa; phylum Arthropoda; class Insecta; order Diptera; family Tephritidae; genus Eurosta; species Eurosta solidaginis. The sequence goes on along the minus strand of NC_090321.1, from coordinate 233,076,771 downwards.
GTGGTATATATATTATATACTTCATATAAACTGTCATTTTTGCCCCTTTTTTACAGCTAGAAGCTTCAAAATTCATCAAATTTCATCAAATAGTTACGTTTACGTCATATATTTTTGAAAGACGTGATTCGTAGTCATAGTTTTTACATGCAGACCACAAAAAACGTGAAGCTTTGCATCCTCACACAGATTACCTACCTATTTTTTATTTTATATTTATCTTAAAAAATCGTTTAGATATGTTCAAATTTCACCAAATGCTTACGTGTATAGCATATATTGTTGTCTGAGAAAATCACAGATACCGGTGGTATATATAGTATATATCTCATACAACCGATTGTTTAGATAAGAAACTGTGCGCAATTTCTGCCCCTTTTTAACAGCTAGACGCTTCAAATTTCACCATATGCTTACGTATATAGCATATATTGTTGTCTGAAAAAATCATAGAGATCGGTGGTATATATATTATATACCCCATATAAACTCTAATTTTTGCCTCCTTTTTACGGCTAGAAGCTTCAAAATTAATCAAATTTCATCAAATAATTACGTTTACGTCATATATTGTTGAAATACGTGATCCGTAGTCATAGTTTTTACACGCAGACCACAAAAAACCTGAAAATTTGCATCCTCACACAAAGTACCTACCTGTTTTTTATTTTATATTTATCTTAAAAATCGTTAAGGTATGTAGATCTGTTCACTATATATTTCTTATCTTATACATCCGATTATTCGGAGATTACGAGCGGGATAAGATTATTGTTCAGCCTCATTCATGAAAGGTATGAAGTCTTCGGCACAGCCGAAGACAGTCCCGTTTTTACTTGTTTAATTAAAGTTTCTCAATTTCAGATGTTCTTTTCTCATTTTAAAATGACTATTCATATATTCAAATGAATATTTCCTGTTTTAAAATGAAGGTTTCTTATTTTGAATTGTCTAATCTGATTTTTAATTGAGTTTTTCTTATTTTGAATCGAAATTTTCTCATTTTCAAGTAAACAATCCAATTTTAAAATGGAGAATTCTCGTTTTTAAATGAAGCTTTCTCATTTTAAGTTGAAAAGTCTGATTTTGAATTGTAATTTTCCCATTTTAAACTGAATTATCTGATTTTTAATTGAAGGTTTCCCATTTTAATCTGAAAATGGTGTAGATCAGAACCGTTAGAAATAGTTTGACAAATAAATAGTATTTTTTGTGAAATATATAGTTTTAGTGTTTTATTTCAAACATTTAAAGTGAGGAGTGATGGGAAAACATATTGAGTAAAAAGTGCTAAGTCAGGAGAAAAAATTTGTTATGAGCGCGGAAATTGTGCTAAGTCATCAAATAGCTGCTGGGTTGGCATACATGATTTTTATTTATCTTTTTCAAAGCTTCTACACTCAAAAGCATTGCAAGTAATTGCAAGTAAGGTATCCTCATTCACAGTTTTGAAAAAAGAAGATTATTTCAAAAGTTATTCATTTTTTTCGTCTCCTGTAAAATTCGTAAAAGTTGACTTAGCACATTTTCACATTAAGCTAACGATATATGTAATTGTTTGTGGCTAAAAATTTGTTATTACATTAAAAATTCGCAGCCTGTTGCAAATTTTGTATAAGCCAAAGATCGGCAATGCGATTTTGACTAAAATATGGTTTCATTGCAGAATCAGCATCCAGCTTTTACTCTTTGGGAATAAATCGAATTCTTAACGATAGCCTTCTGGTCCGTGGATAAGGTTAGGTTGAACTGGCCGGCCCATAAGGACCTCACAAAGACATGATCTTCGACATTTTACAGCTCCGCGCTTGGATCCACCCCTTTTCCGCTTGGTCGTTCAAGTATACCTCTGGCCTTCTCTTTATCTCATCCAATCTAATTGGGACGTCTACGGGGCAAGCTTCGGTGTATGCTTTTCCCTGTACCGATTCTTTCCATGGATTCCTTACACTCTAACCCACACTCTCCCTAGATAAGATGAACCGCACATTTTTCAAACAGGTTCACGCTGTTTCCCTGCTTTGTTCAGTAGTAAAAATTATCATTTCTTTTTGAGCATATGTGTTATTTAATATCTACGATTACTTCCAGCGGTAAACATCGGTTACCGTGCAAATATTATTAGCCTTTGGGAAAAACTTAATGAACTACTCTATATAAATCAGCGATCCCAAACAATAACAGCCTGAGTCCTATGCTTCTACATGGAACTTGAGCGTTTACCGCTTATGACGACAAAAATGTGCATCCGATGATATCCTAATATATGTACCTACAATTGTTCAAAAGCGTATATATAAAGTTTATGTAAACTTTGTTATGTAAATATGTAGGTACGTTTATTCAGTAGTCTATTAGAAGCCATAAATCTGCACATGAGGCGTAACAAATGTTTGCCTTTATTTTATGTCTCGCGAGACGCTCATCTAGATTTGCATCTTTCTTGCTGTTGTTATTCTCTATTACATTCGAATGTAGATATCTATTTTTAAATTACATACAAAAATAAAAATATCTAGCGTCTGCATTCATAGTCGACGTCTACAATGTGCAGTGATCGTCGGATGAAGTAGGGAAAGGAGAGCGAAAATAAAACGCCACGTTTAATTGCGCATAGTGTCTAACTTTGTGTTGATGATGGATACAAATCTTTGAACTTTGTATTTCCTAAATAATTAAGGTGTTGTTGTTGTAGCGATTACGATACTCCCCGAAGGTTTTCGGGAGTGTTATCGATGTTGATGGTCCTTCGCCTGATCCAGATACGCTACGTTCCACATGTAACCTTCTAGGCCATCCAGCCCTCCTACTCCCTAGATCAATGAGAAACTTGGTGTCGCCAGAGCCTCGACTGTTAAAGAAACTGGATTCGCCCCGGGTAGGTGAGATTCACAATTGGGTTGGAGAAGCTATAAATTGCGCTGGCAGCCCTTTGAGAGGGTTGCGCTACATAATCCCTTGAATCAATTTGGTATTTTAGTCGGGTCTTACGGCAGTCATACATGCCGCGGGTATATTCTAAGCCCCCTGTTCCGCTGGGAGTATAATTAAGGTGTCGTAGTCTTTTCGGCTCAAAATGGTTGTCAAAAGCCGCGGAAGTAACTATTCTGATTAGAGAATATCGTGATTTTTTCACTGCTCTGATAAGCATTTATTGATATAAGATTATCTCTTCACTTTCGATCGTAATAATCCAGTTTAACAAGGACGCGGAAGGAAACCTGTGGATAAAATTTTACTGGTGGAGATTTTAAGAACCGAGCGTGTTTCTGCTGAAAACACACTTAAGTGGCGCGCGAGTTAATATGATCTGCACTGAAAGAATTTACGCTGGTAAAATCAACAAACTGCGTTTGTTGTTCTTGAATTAACAGACATTCGGTAAAATTGATTGTTCAATTGTTAATTCTACCAAATTTTTTGTCAAGAGAACAAATTTATTTTGTCATTTGAACACAAAATAAACCGTCGAGCTCAAGATTATCAAGCAATCTAACTAAGTTTGCTGATGAACGAACTAACTCATTAGTCCTTTCAACAGCGAATAACTATCAATATCATGAAAATATAGCGGCTTATTTTAAAGAAAAACTTACGCTCACGGCGCTAACTTTATTCGTATGACCAATGTGCCGCATCTCTGTCAATCAACAGCCTCCACTGTCATTCTAATGTTGAGGAAAATCTGTTGTTATAACAGTTTTTATTGGTCTTCTTAGGGTGACAGCAACGATTGTTAGTTTAACAGAGCTATGGCTAAAATGTGACGCCGTTTTTATACTCAGTTGAGCAGAGCTCACAGAGTATATTAAGTTTGATTGGATAACGGTTGGTTGTACATATATAAAGGAATCGAGATAGATATAGACTTCCATATATCAAAATAATCAGGATCGAAAAAAAATTTGATTGAGCCATGTCCGTCCGTCCGTTAACACGATAACTTGAGTAAATTTTGAGCTATCTTGATGAAATTTGGTATGTAGATTCCTGGGCACTCATCTCAGATCGCTATTTAAAATGAACGATATCGGACTATAACCACGCCCACTTTTTCGATATCCAAAATTTCGAAAAACCGAAAAAATGCGATAATTCATTGCCAAAGGCAATTAAAGCGATGAAACTTGGCAGATGGATTGACGTTATGACGCAGAATAGAAAATTAGTAAGATTTTGGACAATGGGCGTGGCACCGCCCACTTTTACAAGAAGGTAATTTAAAAGTTTTGCAAGCTGTAATTTGGCAGTCGTTGAAGATATCATGATGAAATTTGGCAGGAACGCTGCTACTATTACTATATATGTGCTAAATAAAAATTAGCAAAATTGGATGAAGAACACGCCCACTTTTTAAAAAAAAAATTTTTTTAATTAAAATTTTAACAAAAAATTTAATATCTTTACTGTATATAAGTAAATTAAGTCAAAATTCAACTCCTGTAATGATATGATGCAACAAAATACAAAAATAAAAGAAAATTTCAAAATGGGCGTGGCTCCGCCCATTTTCATTTAGTTTGTCTAGAATACTTTTAATGCCATAAGTCGAACAAAAATTTACCAATCCTTCTCAAATTTGGTAGGTACATAGATTCTATGACGGTAACTGTTCTCTGTGAAAATGGCCGAAATCGGTGGAAGCCACGCCCAGTTTTTATACACAGTCCACCGTCTGTCCTTCCGCTCGGCTGTTAACACAATAACTTGAGCAAAAACCGATATATCTTTACTAAACTTAGCCCACCTACTTATCTGAACTCACTTTATCTCGGTATAAAAAATAGCCGAAATCCGAACATAACCACGCCCACTTTATCGATATCGAAAATTACGAAAAATGAAAAAAATGCCACAATTCTATACCAAATACGAAAAAAGGGATGAAACATGGTAACTGGATTGGTTTATTGACTCAAAATATAACTTTGGAAAAAATTTTGTAAAATGGGTGTGACACCTACCATATTAAGTAGAAGAAAATGAAAAAGTTCTACAAGGCAAAATCAACAGCCCTTGGAATCTTGGCAGGAATACTGTTAGTGGTATTGCATATATAAATAAATTAGCAGTACCCGACAGATGATTTTCTGGATCACCTGGTCCACATTTTGGTCGATATCGCGAGAACACCTTCACATATACATCTAAGGGCCACTCGCTTTTAAAACCCTCATTAATACCTTTAATTTGATATCCATATCGTACAAACACATTCTAGAGTCACCCCTGGCCCACCCTAATGGCGATATCTCGAAAAGGCGTCCACCTATAGACCTAATGCCCACTCCCTCTTAAAATGCTCAGTCACACCTTTCGTTTGATACCCATATCGTACAAACATTCTAGAGTCACCCTTGGTCCACCTTTATGGCGATATCTCGAAAAGGCGTCCACCTATAGACCTAATGCCCACTCCCTCTTAAAATGCTCAGTAACACCTTTCGTTTGATACCCATATCGTACAAACATTCTAGAGTCACCCTTGGTCCACCTTTATGGCGATATCTCGAAAAGGCGTCCACATATAGAACTAAGGATTACTCCCTTTTAAAATACTCATTACCACCTTTCATTTGATACCCATATCGTACAAACACATTCTAGAGTCACCCCTGGCCCACCCTAATGGCGATATCTCGAAAAGGCGTCCACCTATAGACCTAATGCCCACTCCCTCTTAAAATGCTCAGTAACACCTTTCGTTTGATACCCATATCGCACAAACATTATAGAGTCACCCCTGGCCCACACTAATGGCGATATCTCGAAAAGACGTCCACCTATAAACCTAATGCCCACTCCCTCTTAAAATGCTCAGTAACACCTTTCGTTTGATACCCATATCGCACAAACATTATAGAGTCACCCCTGGCCCACCCTAATGGCGACATTTCGAAAAGGCGTCCACCTATAGACCTATTGCCCACTCCCTCTTAAAATGCTCAGTAACACTTTTCGTTTTATACCCATATCGTACAAACATTCTAGAGTCACCTCTGGCCCACCCTAATGGCGATATCTCGAAAAGGCGTCCACCTATAGACCTAATGTCCACTCCCTCTTAAAATGCTCAGTAACACCTTTCGTTTGATACCCATATCGTACAAACATTCTAGAGTCACCCCTGGCCCACCCTATTGGCGATGTCTCGAAAAGGCCACCTATAGACCTAATGCCCACTCCCTCTTAAAATGCTCAGTAACACATTTCGTTTGATACCCGTATCGTACAAACATTCTAGAGTCACCCCTGGCCCACCCTAATGGCGACATTTCGAAAAGGCGTCCACCTATAGACCTATTGCCCACTCCCTCTTAAAATGCTCAGTAACACTTTCGTTTTATACCCATATCGTACAAACATTCTAGAGTCACCCCTGGCCCACCCTAATGGCAATATCTCGAAAAGGCGTCCACCTATAGACCCAATGCCCACTCCCTCTTAAAATGCTCAGTAACACCTTTCATTTGATTCCCATATCGTACAAACACATTCTAGAGACACCCCTGGTTCACCTTTATGGCGATATCTCGAAACGGCGGCCACCTATGGACTAAGGATCACTCCTTTTCAAAATACTCATTAACAGCTTTCCTTTGATACCCATATCGTACAAACATATTCTAGAGTCACCCCTGGTCCACCTTTATGGCGATTTCTCGAAAAGGCGTTCACCTATAGAACTAAAGCCCATTCCCTTTTAAAATACTCATTACCACCTTTCATTTGATACCCATATCCTACAAACACATTCTAGAGTCACCCCTGGTCCACCTTAATGGCGATATCTCGAAAGGGCGTCCACCGATAGACCTAAGGCCCACTCCCTCTTAAAATGCTCAGTAACACCTTTCATTTGATACCCATATCGTACAAACAAATTCTAGAGTCAGCCCTGGTCCACCTTTATGGGGATATTCCTAAATGGCGTCCATCCATAGAACTATGGCCTACTCTCTCTTAAAATACTCTTTAATACCTTCCATTTGATACACATGTCATACAACCACATTCCAAGGTTACCCTAGGTTCATTTTTCTACATGGTGATTTTCCTTATTTTGTCTCCATAGCTCTCAACTGAGTATGTAATGTTCGGTTACACCCGAACTTAGCCTTCCTTACTTGTTTGTTTGTTGATTTGACGGTTGCAATAGCCAATTCAAAATCAACAATTGACAGAAATTTCGCTGGAATTGACCTGCTATTCGGTTGAGTTTACTAGCTTTTTTCTATCACAGTATAAATCTCTAGATACTTCAAGTATTGTAGCCGTTTTGCCTTGGCAGTACAAAAGTAAGTGGCATGCTCTTGCTTGTGAAAAGTAGTATGGCCGCCTTGTCCGGTTTAAACCTAGGCTCTCATTCCTGTGCCTACCTGGTAAGTTTTCAAAAGGGGCTTTCCATGTTTAAACTCACCGTGTAGGGCGGGGGCAGAGCTGTCAAATTATTGGTAGATTTGTAGGAAAAAGTGATGGATTTAATTCAATTTGACTTTAATATCTTAGAAGATTTACTTAGATCTAAAATTGAGAAATATGTTGTATTGAAAAGGATTTCGATTTACTGCTGTAGCTCTATCCGTAATTAAGATATTTGACTTTGAAGTATTTTTCTAAAAAAAAAACCCCCCAGAGTGTTGCGCTTCTGCCAGTGAGCGCTCTCAGAGATCATTACGTGCAATTTTATACGTTTCTATAGACCCCATCTGCAATGCAATTTTTAAAAGACGGATGTGATTTGGTCGTAAAATATTTTTGCATTTATTTTATGAAATTGCATTGACGCCTGGCTATGTGCCTCGTATGTGATTTATCTTAATATGAAACGATGTTATGTAAATTATAAGAACAAAAGTAGGCATACATATAAGAATATTGCCGAATAGAAAAATAGAACAGACGCGAGCGAAAGCGTAACAACACAATTGGGTTCGAAGACGGCGGAAAATTTTAATAAAAATGAAGCAATAAAATGTATATCGCAAAAAAGGCTAGAGGGAAAAAATACAAGAAGCCAATGGCGCCATGTGCACCATCGTTAACGCCCCACAAAAGAGAGTGTCATCATTGTAAAGATCATCAAGTGATCATGCTTCGCCAGATCATACAAAGAAATTGCCGCCCGCTGTTTCCGCTGTGAGGACTTGATAAATGCGCATCTTTTGGCATGTTTACATTTAACCTCCATATCTCATTTGTTACGTTTTTATTTTATATCTTTTAGTTTTAAAGTGATCATAAGGGTCTTGTAAGTTCAGACATTTAACATGTCAGCTTTTAATGCAGATCGTATGTTTTTGTTGGGTGACAAAACACGATTGATGTACATATGTATTATGTAGAACTGTGGAATGGCTGTGAAATGTACCAGAACTACTAAAGGCTTCAGATTTGTTAGTATTTTGCGCTTTTGGAAATTGTACTTAGTCACACATATACACGCCTGTTTGGCGTGACACATACGCCAGACTGACGACAGACTCGCAAACTTGATATGAAAAATTTAAAAAGCAGATAACAATTATGTGCGTCATTAATGAGTAATGAATTTTTATTTTAGTAAAGAAAGTTAAAGGCCAAGCCAAGTACTTTTACCTAGCCGATTTTGCAGGAGAAGTAGATGGGAATTGAGAGAGAGAAGGAAAAGGATAAAGATAAGGATAAGTATAAGGATAAGGATAAAGATAAGGATAAGGATAGGGATTACGATAAGAATAAAGATATGGATAAGGATAATGATAAGGGTAAGGAGAAGTAGTAGGGGTAAGAGAACGAAAACGAGAAAAAACTAAGGGATTACTCTTCCTGCATCAAATTATGTAGGTAAACCAAAGTTATGGCAGAATGTCTGCCTGGTGTGATATTTATGAGATAACTAGCTTTACCCGGCATACGTTGTAACGCCCGAGATTGAATGAATGTTTCGTTATTTTTTCTGTTTTGTTTGTTGATAATTTAGTTTATTGTTCTGTAAATTGACTTGAATTTTGTACGCATATTTGGTGAAATTTTCGTTTAAAACATTTTATTATTTTATCTTATTGTGCATGTGGGTACACAATATTTTTGGTTTTTTGTTCGGTCCAAAGATAAACACATTTTTTGGCGTTCCAACTCTAGAGCAAACAACATAAAGCTGGCCATGGGAAAAGCACGGACTCTCTAAATTTAATCCTGCAACAGTAAGCGATTGTCCTTGTGCTTTGTTGATTGTAATTGCAAAAGCAAGGCGTACAGGAAACTGCAAGCGCTTAAAATTGAATGGCAAATGTGCAGGAATCATTGGGATCCGTGGTATGAGCACATCTTGACCTTTGCTTTTACCTCTGATGATTGTTGCTTCGATTACATTTGGCATTAATTTCTTAATGCAAAGTCTGGTTCCATTGCACAATTTTGGCGGGTCTAAATTCCGAAGAAGCATGATTAGTTAGCCAATTTTCAAAGTTAATATATACGCAGGCATTCCAGGTGGTTCTAAAGGGTTTAGAAATTCAATTGGATAATTCACAATTTCATCTCCATCTGTAACTGTGTCGATCGATTTGTATTTCGCCACTTCAGCAGGAATTTGGTTTTGAATGCGATCATTGATTTTCTAAGCATGATAATTTTTGGGAGCTAAGATTGCTCGTTCGCATAACCTAAAAAAAAAAAATTATTTAAAATTCTTAATTCTGAAATATGAGAAACATCCGTCTTGATCGAAGGAACCTATAGCCAAAACTTGGTGATGATTGAAGTGTGGGAAATGCGTTTCCGTAGCGAACATACACACACACAGAATTTGATTTTTATAGAAGACGTAGATAGACTGAAGCTAACACATTTTTTTAACGGTGGCAGATTACTAAACGTCCAAAAGGAATGAAAGCCAAACTCAACAATGCAGTCAAACTTTAGGTGTTTAAATAACCTAAGTTTGTACGGCAGCCATAGTTCTGAAAAATCCCATTTGCAGGGAAGGTGCCATATTATACTGGAGGTGTTAGGACTTAACGTCATATAGCTAATTGCCAATTTTCATTATTCTACCATTACTACATCCAGAGATATGCAGTATGATATATTCCATTTGTATGGGAGGTGCTACGCCCCCTTTTTCCCAATTCCACATTTTCTTGGTGGTGTTAGGGATTGACCTCATATAACTCCTTACTGAATTTCAATGTTCTGGCATGTTTACCTTCAAAGTTATGCAGTACCAACGATTTCATTTGTATGGGAGGAGCCACGCCCCTATTATAAATTGAAATTATTTTTAGCCTAAAACCTTCCCGTTGATCGAATGAACCTATGGTGATGATTGAAGTGTGGCAAATACGTTTCCATAGCTAACATACACACACACACAGAATTTGATTTTTATATATATAGATAAAATTTTATATTATATCAATATGAAGATCGTCAAGCACACGGGAACTCGTCTAGAGTGATTGTATTACTATATTAAACAAGACAACTGAAACTATTGTTTATTTAATATCTAAGTTCATGAATATGAAATAAATACGCATTATTAAAAAAAAAGGACCATCAACATCGTTAACACTTCCCCAAAACCTTCGGGGAGTGTCTTTGTCGTTAAAGAAAAACAACAACAGCAACGCAAATCGAAACTTGCAAACTTGGCCTTAATCTCCTCGGAGGTACAAACATCGTGCCAAGCATTCCTATAGCTTATTTTGTTGTTATATCCCCTTTGTCTGCTATATCTTCACCCTTACTCTTTACATTCTTCCATCATTATCTACTCCTATTTTTTCATGCCCCTTTACCACTATCTTCCTCTGCCCTTCTTCTTGCTTGTCGTCCTAATAGACATATGTATATAAAATTAAATTTATTTATTTACTTTTTTTGGGTTATGTGTTTTATAATAAGTTAATATCAACCTAAAACTTTTTCAGTGTTTATTCAAATCTGATTTCAAATCAAAGCTTCCGGTGTAGATTGACATGATTGAGTGAACGCGAGTGGAAACTTTCATTCAAGTACATTTGTATGTACTACAGCGGCGAATAGAAAAACAGCAGTGGATTTTTTTTTTTTTCAAATTTCAATTAAGTTCTTTTTTTAACTTTTGATATTTTGAGAGAAAACGTCGATGAATTTTGTAACGGAAACTATGCAAACCAAACTCAGAACTGTTTTCGGAAAAATTCGAAAAATAGAGAGAAATTTACGAAAATATCGAACTTTTTATTTGATTTTGTGAACCAATTCAAATTTAGTCTAACAAAGTGCAAGTTATAGGTCTGTCAATAGTTGCATTGATTTCTTACAGTTCTTTCCCCCGATTTTCTTCCATATAAAAAACATACTAAAATCAATGCGAATTGAGAAACCTGTAACTGGTACTTTGTTAGTGTAAAATATATTGTGCTACAGTTTTGAAATTGGTTTCCCTAGTTTCAGTAACAAAACTCATCGAAGTTTTTTCCAAAAATATTGAAAATAAAAAAAAAAATTTAACTGACCAATAATAAATGAAATTGTAGGCTAAAGTTGAGCAAACAAGCGGAACAGATAAGCAGCAAAGAAAATCGATCATTTTATACCCTTACCACTGGGAACCCTATATACACGTATATACTCTTTAGAAGCACACTACTCCATACTACGGCACAAATCAAAATTTGTTGTACTATGTTTTTACTCTTAATTGTCTATAATTAAATATACCGGCTCAAGCAATTGCCATTAATCACATCTATGAATATTATTTTGTAAATTTCATATTTAAGGCCAAAGTAATTGCAAAATACCAGAAAAAACAAATGCATCAACATAGATACATACATACATATGTACATGAATGTGCTTACAAACGTCGACACTTATAAATATAGTGTTACCAAAGCATTATAATTAAATGAAGAAAATTTGTTTTGTAAATAATTAGAGTTAAATTAAATTTTTAATTTTTTTATTTTTATTTCTTTTTTGTATTTGTGGCAATTTTTTAAATTACAGTAATTAATATTAACAAATAATATGCATACACATGAAATATTCGGATTAACAACACCGCTCTCACTCAGGGTTGCCGTTTATTTTAACCAAATTTTTTCTTGAATTTTTCCGAAAATTAGAAGTAGAAGTATGCTTTAGTAAAAAATAATTTTGTAATTTTTCTATATATCAATAACGATAATAAAAACGGGTAACAAAAATATTATTCTAAGCACCTTTTTTGAGAAATTTGTTTGTCCTTTTTAATTGGGTCAATCTCGAAATTGACTCTGTGTTGCAGATTATGATGCATAAGAATCAATTTGTTGTTGCGTTGGCTTGTTAAATTTTCATCGGAATCTGCATCACGCGGGGAACATTAGCTACACTAAGGCCCGTTTTTTCAGTGCGAGTTAAAACTATAGTTAAAGTTGACTAGAGTTTAACCCTGCCACTTTGGCCGCTTAAGCTGAGATGAGCAGCAATATTTTATGTTATCGAACAAAGTGGCAAGGTTAAACTCTAGTCAACTTTAACGGAAGTTTAAAATTGCACTTAAAACCCAAGCATGAGACAAGTGAAAAGTAGAACAGATAAAGAAGGCTAAGTTCGGGTGTAATCGAACTTTACATACTCAGCTCCAAAATTACAGCTTGCAAAACTTTTAAACTACCTTCTTTTAAAAGTGGGCGGTGCCACGCTCGTTGTCCAAAATTTTACTAATTTTCTATTCTGCGTCATAGGGTCAACCCACCTACCAAGTTTCATCGCTTTATCCGTCTTTGGTAATGAATTATCGCACATTTTCGGTTTTTCGAAATATTCGATATCGAAAAAGTGGGCGTGGTTATAGTCCGATTTCGTTAATTTTAAATAGCGATCTGAGATGAGTTCCCATGAACTTACATGCAAAATTTGATTAAGATACCTCAAATTTACTGAAGTTATCGTGTTTACGGACAGACGGACGGATGGACGGACATTCCTAAATCATTTATTTTTTCGCCCAGATAATTTCGATATATAGTAGTCTAAATCTATCTCGATCAGTATATGATGTTGTGGGGTACCGTCATGCGAACAAAATTAATATACTCTGTGAGCTCTGCTCATCTGAGTATAAAAAGGGATGCCGGTAATGAATGGAACACTGAAAAATAGAAACACACTGGAATGCGATGCATGCACGAGTATAACCCAGAGTTGTCAAAGCCCAGACGAAATTTAGTTGTAATAATAGTGTTGTAAGTCAACACTGTAAGAACTTCTTTATTTATGAAAGTTAGTAAATAGTATTGGAATTGGTTAATTTCGTAGTCTGCTGTTTCAAACGGAAAAGATAGTAATCGCACATTCCGCTAAATTTATTACAGTTTTCAAATCAAACCAAATAACACAACAGCGTCAAACTTTATAACATTTGTAATTACATATGAATATCAGAGTTACAACTTTACTGCGGTTGTAGTAGGAGATTTAGACCGTTTTTGGGACAATCTATCTAGTTACTGCTTCACCACGCTTCACTTAGGATCTGCTATCAGCTTTCAGTAGAAATCAACAAAATATTAAATGATGCTGCTCTTTTCCTTTGGTGCTTAAGGATTTACAAAGCTTTCGTGGCTTGTTTGGGTTTCATACAAATTAATTTATCGGATTTGAGTTTACATTGTACGACTTGATATTTCCTATTCTAAAATCAAAAATTATTTCACTTATGTACTTTTGATGTACTCACGCAATAAAATTCGAAAAATTTTATTATTATAGCACAAAATTTGCATCTTCTCAAACTCCATATGTAGGAAAAAGAAAAATCGTTTAAGAAAAAATTCATTTTCAAAGTTTCTTTCTAGTCTACGCCTGCTCCAACAGTACTTTTGAAAATATAAATTTGATTTTAGAAAACATCAATTCGATTTTAGAAAGTATAATTGATCTTTTGTGCAGACAAATAGTCTTTTGAAGGCATCAAATGAATTTTAATATAATCAAATTTACTTTACCAAATAGCAAATGTACTTTTGGAAGAATCAAAAATTCTTGCAAAAGTATCAAATGTACTTCCGATAAACAATATAAAAACAAATTCGATATTGTGTAAAGTACATTTGACACTTTCTGAAATGTATTGGACTTATATAAAATACATTTCGTGCCTTCTTAAAACGAGTTTTCGGTTCCAAAAGTCAATATCACATTTTCTAAATAACTGTAGGAAAAGGTTCTCTGCAAAATTACATGCATCCATCCTCTACTCCTTTTTTCTACTACTTTTTGCAGAAGAAATGCAAAATTTCATTCAGAATTTCTTTAAATTTGGTTAGTTACCTTTATTTTTACATTAAAAAAGATTGCTGTTTTCTTAAGTTAAGGAATTAGAAAACTACGACGGAAATAAATTTTTTTATTTCGCCATTTATTACGATTTTGTTCTAAATTGGTTCTAGCCGTGATGAATACTATTTGATTAGTTAGCAACAGTGTTTTTCGTTTCCCTTTTCTCATTCCTTTTTGCTACTATTTTCACGCTTTAATTTGCCCATGTATGTATGTATATATGACTTTGAAATAAAGGTCAATTAGTTTGGTATGCTAATCGTTGTTGTGACTTTATACGATTTTATTGTTGGTATTTAAACAAAAACAAAAGTTATTGCTGTTGCTATACTGGAAACTCATTGAATTAAGTCAACCTAAAAGCAATAAATGCAAACAGTAAATTATTTAGTGTTAACATTTTAAATTTACAGCAGGCAATAATTTGAAGTTAATTATTGTTTTTTTTTTTTTTTTTTTTGATGGAGTGGTAACCTTCAAATACATACAATGATGCATATACATACAGCTATGAGCAGAAAAATAGCAGTTACATTCTGTTTCTGTTTCATTTTTGATATTCTAAGAAAAGCTCCTATGAATTTTGCAACTTAAACTATGCAAACCAATCTCAAAAACGTTTTCGAAAATAATTCGGAAATTCGAAAAAATTTTACGAAAATTTCGAACTTTTTATTTAGAGCTCTCTGACTTTTTTAGTTATGCTGTTTTTTAGCCCAATAAATTCAGTCTAATAAAGTACAAGTTATAGGTCTCACGAAATTCGCATTGATTTTTGAAATTTTTTTCCGATAGGTGTCTTAGATTTTCCTCCATACAAAGTAAGAAAAATTTTGTTGTTATAACTTTACACTGGAAATTCATTGAATTAAGTCAACTTAAACGCAATAAATGCAAACAGTAAATTATTTATTGTTTTGATTTGTCTATTGAAAATAGTAATTTTAAATTATAAAATAATTTCC
Source organism: Eurosta solidaginis (assembly GCF_040869045.1). Taxonomy (NCBI): domain Eukaryota; kingdom Metazoa; phylum Arthropoda; class Insecta; order Diptera; family Tephritidae; genus Eurosta; species Eurosta solidaginis. The sequence goes on along the minus strand of NC_090321.1, from coordinate 233,061,505 downwards.
GTATTCTTAATTAAGTGATAGAGTGACTATGTTTTATTCAAAAACACATACATATATATAAAGCAAAACTTGACGAAGAAGAAAACAGAGATTTATAAGCCCTGAAGAAGACCAAAATAAACGGTCGAAACGTCGGCAATTAAATAATAAAGGCGTTTTTCTAATTATTTCGACTGAAAACCCGAATATGGAAATTTATGAATAAAACGAAAATAGTCGGTAGTATCAACATGAGTAAATTATGTAGTGTTAACATTTTAAATTTACAGCAGGCAACAGTTTGAAGTTATTTATTGCTTTTTTGATGGAGTGGTAACCTTCAAATACATACAATGATGCATATATGGGGTATTCCATCCCATTTAGACCAATTTTGAACCCGATCCCTTTAGAATTGGCTGAAAGTTTTTCTTCTTTTTCTAGCTTACGAAAGACGTTTTTCAGAATTTTTTCAAATTTTTTCATCCAACTCAAAAAAAGTTATGAATTTTTAAAAAAAACACCGCTTTTGTTTTCAAAATGCTATAACTTTTTCAAAAATTGACCGTTTGGGATCTTTTTTTTTTTTAATTTGTTTTTAAATGTACATTTCGGAAAAAATACAAAAAAATGTTTAAAGTTTTTTTTTGTAATTTGTCAGTTTTTCGAGATTTTTCGAATTTCGCCATTTTTTTCGCATAAAATACTTTAATCAATTCTGCAATCATCCCCACTAATTCCGGAGTGGGCCGATAATTTTTTTTTTATTTAATAAAAAACTTTAAACATTTTTTTGTATTTTTTCCGCAAAGTACATTTAAAAACAAATTAAAAAAAAAAGAATCCCAAACGGTAAATTTTTGAAAAAGTTATAGCATTTTGAAAAAAAAACACCGTTTTTTTTTAAATTCATAACTTTTTTTGAGTTGGATGAAAAAATTTGAAAAAATTCTGAAAAACGTCTTTCGTAAGCTAGAAAAAGAAGAAACACTTTCAGCCAATTCTAAAGGCGTCGGGTTCAAAATTGGTCGAAATGGGATGGAATACCCCTTATATATACAGCTACGAGCAGAAAAATAGCAGCTAAATTCTGTTTCATTTTTGATATTTTAAGAAAAGCTCCTATGAATTTTGCAACTGAAACTATGCTAACCAATCTCAAAAAGTTTTTCGAAAATAATTCGGAAATTCGAGAAAATTTCGAACTTTTTATTTACAGCTCTCTGACTTTTTTTATATATGCTGTTTTTTAGCGCAATAAATTTAGTCTAACAAAGTACAAGTTATAGGTCTCTCAAAATTCGCATTGATTTTTGAAAATTTTTTTTTCCGTTAGGTGTCTTAGATTTTCCTCCATACAAAGTAAGAACAATTTTTTTAAGTGGAGGAAAATCTGAAACGCTCTTCTAAAAAAAAACTGTGCAAAATCAATACGAATGTTGAGAGACCTATAACTTATGCTTCGTTGGACTAAAATTGATTGGGCTACAAAATTGATTTCGCAAAAAATTCAGTGAAATACAAATAAAAACTTCGATTTACAAAATTAATATAATTTTTTTCTTAAAATATTGAAAAAAAGTAGAATTTCACTTACGAAATTTGGTAAAAATTTGCGATGCTGTTTTTTTGTTCGCTGCTGTATGTATGTAAATGTACTTGTAATATTTTCAAATAGGTATTTATTTGTAATTTATTATTGCTTTATTATACCTGTAAAATTTTTTTTGGTATTTAATATAGCTTTTCTATTTTTTTATAGCTCAAGGTAGCATTCACAAAACTTTGTCAAATATATGGTAACATTACTTAATTTTGTGTAAAAAAATGTTGATTCTACTAAAAAAATAATACTAATATTTTATCTATAATCATGCCCTTGTTTAACATATCAAAGCATATACTCATATTGCACCTTGGCATACCTTTCTGATAATTCGGGTATTTCCTTACACTTTTAGTAAGAATGTTGCTTAATGTGACACAAGATTAACTATTAATAAATGTTGGAGTCTATTTTATATTTACAACATTTTGGAAAATGCTATTGCATAATTATAAGTTAAGTTAATTATTGTAAACTGATTAAAAGTTACATTCTTTGGGTGAGTGAGTTCCTGCAGCAGTAGTGCTCTAAAGAGCATCATAGAGCTTTTAAGCTTTCGCAGTTTTCACAAAATCTTGTTTTTGGCGTTCAGATCGTCGAAAGCTTAAAGGAACTTTAAAAGGAAGTATAGAAAATACTCCCAAATCCAATTTAAAAATCAATAAATAAGCAAGTTATACATAAGAATTGGGGTGTTCCCGTCAACCTGATTATCAATAGATTCAAAGTTAGCTTATTAAATAGGTAAGGGGGATATTATGAATGCAGAAGCTTGTGTAGGAAACATATATTTCTCATTTTTAAGAAATCGCAAACGTCACTCCCGAGTATTTTCGCGGCATACGAAGATATGTGATCGTACTTTCATTTAGAAAACCAAATCGTTTATGACCAGCTGAAGTTTGTTAAGCGATACCGAATAAAGGTTACCATATATAAGTTCACTGTAAGAAACTTGAGGTACTATAAGAGTTTTGGCCAGCTTCAGTAGTAGCGGTAGTAAGTAGGCAGTTCTGTAAAGATTGCGAAGTGTGTTATAGATTTTATCCACCACGGAGCTGATGTGATCATCACAAGTAAAACTAGAATTAATTCTGAAGCCTAGATTGGTAACCACATCCTGGAAATCTATTTTATCATCATTTAGCAAAATTTCAGGAAGGCTTCTTAAATCGTATGCTGCGTTCGATGTTGCAATCGCCTTAGATTTTTACGCATTAAAATGTAGCTTATTTGAGCGAGCCCAGTTACTTATGCAATTTAAATCATTATTCAGCCTAACAAATAAGTCTTCGGTGAGCCCGATCGGGCGCGACATGTACAGTTGGGTATCGTCAGCGTAAAGATGTATGGTTGCGTGGCGGCAACAGGCGACTATGTCTTTGATGAAGAGTGTAAACAAAATTGGTCCTAGGATGGATCCTTGTGGAACGCCCAACGTTATGGACTTTAAGTCAGAGAGCCTATCACCGTACTGAACTCACTGGAATCGGCCAGTGAGATAGTTTTGCATTAACTTAATTGCGTAAGGGCTGAAATGATAGTAACTTTCGAGCTTGCGAAGTATTATTTTAAAATCAAAAGCTGTTGAGAAGTCTAAAAGTACAAATACCGTAAGATCGTTGTTGTCGTAAGCTGGACGTATATCTTCAAGAATCTTCAACATGGATGTAGTACAACTATGCCCTTTTCTGAAACCGGATTGGACTTCATACAGCAAGTGGTTGTCATGAATATAGTCAGTTATCTGCTTTGATAGTAGCTTTTCGTATACTTTGGATAAAGCAGGCAGTAGGCTAATTGGTCTAAAGTCTTTGCAGGAATCCGAAGAATTTGATTTAGGAACGAGAGTAACATTCGCCGTTTTCCATCCGCTTGGAAATTAACTGTTGAAAAGCATTTATCTTTTGCTTATTTAACTTTTTTTGTCGACTGATAACTACAAAGAATTTTTGTATGAATTAAGCGGGGGTTACCCTTATTGCTTTTAAATGTACGAAAACCTTTATTTGAAGCAATTTATAATTTATAATTTATTTAATAATTCGGGAAAAATTTAAAGAACGTGGCATCAGTACGGACAAGGTTTGGTTTAAATTTCACATTAGCATATACTTATCGGAACGACAGCTTTGAATTGAGTTTGGATTTTAAATTTAGGTTTTGAAATTTAAACTTTACCATTTTATTAATTTGAAACCTAAAAGGTGTTTAATCTAAACCTGGTTGCATTTAGTTCTAGTCCACATTTGTTTAAAATATGCATGGATATTTTTGATCAAACCTCATGAATAAATTGCTTTTTTTATTATTCAAAAACACCCTTCGTTTTTATTTTTACAAACAACATACGACGTTAAAGTAGATTATACAACTAATGAACATGTGCACACTTTTATATGTGGGCACAGGTCATAATGACCTAAGTCTAGAATCATATCATCGAAGATGTTGTATAAAACGCTTCAAATCTCGAATATAATGGTTAAATTTTAAAAATTATCATTCAAGGCCAAATGAAAATTAATAGAAATGTATACAGGGACCGCTTATCTAGGCTTAAGCGATTATAACCTGTGAACACATATATATTTACGGACGAAGGAATGAAATCTGTAGACTTCGATTTTAATGTATAAATTACAAGAAAACAATTCTGCTATATCCGGTCGCCTTTTTACTACCATAGGGTAGCGGTCCCCACGCTGCAAATTTATAAGTTCTCTCCGGAAACGATAAATACAACTAAAGGAAAACAATATTTTAAAGCACTTTTTAAAATAACAAAGTTAGGCCAACTACTTGCCTACCTATTGCAAATTCTATTGGTGATATTTCCTCTTTTTGTTGTTTAATTTTTGTAATTTAAACAAAATTCTTATAGCTTTTCGTTTTGCAGAAATTTTTTTCAGAATTTTACTAATTTTTCTATTCTGGTAGTTTCAAAATTTATAGTTTTGATTTCAAACTTTCTTTGGATTTCATTGCCCTTCTCTCGTCATCTCGTCTCTCAGTTTGGTTTAAGCTGGTAGTACTTTGGGAGATTCAAAACTGGTGTACCAAAAATTTAAAAAGGTGCTTAAACCGTATAGATTTGTTGCTGCAACCATTTTTCTAATGCTTACCTTTTGCTTTTATTTATTCAAAACCAAGTGAGGTTTGAGTGATCATATTCCCTGATATACAAATTAATATGAGTATTTGAAAATATAGCACCGAATTAAAAAAATACGTCCTAAATGCAGAGTTGGGCAAAATTCACATCATTGGCTTTTACTCAATACCCTCAATTTTATCAAAAATGAGTTTTAAATGGGAAAATGTTCTGTGACTCACCTATCATATTGAACATTAATACCAACAAAACTTAGCTCAAATAGTATTAATTGTTTTGAAAATTACTCTATCAGCAATGAAATTATTTTTGAAAAGTTTTCAAAAGCAAAATTCTTTATCAGCATACAGTTCTATATCCAGCTATACTCATGCATAGGTTTTACAGGTTTAATCGAATAAAGTTGGGGTGTAATGGTGTAAAGGGGTGAATATAAACATAATCTCAATTTTACAAGTGTCGAAAAGGTTTTTGATTGGACCATGTTCGTCGATCCGTTCATAAGTCGCTAACGTTGTTGATAATACCGACAAAAGAACCAATATCATGACTCTCATTATGGGACCAAGCACTTTAACCACGATTGCAAGGCGTCATATTCAAAAAATGACTCAACGTATGTAAACACTAGATTCATAAAACTAATATTTTCTTTACCCTGCAAAAAACCTCGGTCAGGAATATTTTTTACACAGATAGTTTTCAGTTGAATAGCAAAAAGCTTTATCTGACTTTTACTTTAAATTAAATTGAGCTTAGAACAAAAAACTGATTTGAACAATGGGACTTATTGTCACCGATTAGAGTACTTCATGTTATGCGTATTGAATATAAGTCGACGATATATATTTTAAGCCAAGCTTCTCTTCAAAATTGTATATCTCCTACAAATTGGCGGGACGGCACCTGCATATTTTACGCCTACTCCGAACGGCATCTGCAACACTTTTCACTCAGAAGCTTTTCATTGCCGAAATACACTTTTAGTGTATGCCAAATCACTTCCGTGCGACCCCGCTTAGAAATACTTTTTTCGAATTGAAAGACCTGTTTATATATGTTTGATGTTGCTTTTCCCGGGAACTGATGGCCTTATATATTTGCGTGTAGTTGTTAGTTTTTTAATAACACAACGTGCTTATTTCGAACAATGCCCAACCCTTCATGTTAGAATGCAAGTGACTGTGTCATATTTCTAGCATAAGCTCCTACATAAATACAATGTACATATGAGCTCTGCATGGTCTCATATTAAATCGTCACCTGTTCAAGTACCTACCTGCCGTGTAAATAAAACAAAAAATAATAATGGTAATAACAAAAATAAATAAAAGTAGCTTCAACTGATAAACATTTGACCCACTTCCCTTACTGTCGTTTCAACAGAAATTTGATGATAAAAAGCGTACATGAATAGGTGCTACACTGTTAGTACTTAATTGAGTTGATTGTAGTCTGGGAATTCTATGCTTTACGAGAGCCTACCAATCAGAAAGTACTCTGATAAAAAAAAAGTGCATATAACTTTATATAAGAATGCTGGAGTCATAGACAGTTCAGTTTTTTAAATCGATGCTCGATGCTTTTAGGGTAAAAATGTCGACATACTTTTTAGCTCAAGTATAAAGTAAATAACCACGAAACTACTGAGAGTAGATGATTGCCTTATCAAAATCAAACAATATAAAAAATAATGGGAAAAACTTTACAACAACTAAGGCATGACGTGGCTGAATGCGTTTGTAACACTTCAACCATCGTAGTAGTGCGGATTCAAATCCCACTCCCGGGAGAAAAGGCTTTGAAGATATTTACAAGGTATAATCGAAACAGGTGTCGCCTTGTCCGTCCTGATCTCATGTTGTTTAAATTTTTTCCAAATTATTAAATACAATATAAAAACTTTTCAAAATTGGCTTCTCGATATATTTTACACTCAAACTAGAATGCAATTTATACTTTAACTATACTAAGTTATGCAGTTTACCTTTTGACGGGTGTGACATTTAAAACAAAGAGTTTGTGAATAAATTTAAATCTATCTGCTTTAAGGGATGGGAATTTCTTTCAGGATGAAAACGCAATGCTCGTCTGTGACAATAATAATATGCTCTAGCAGGATTTATGTGCATACATATCGATTGGGAATACAGTAAAACATGCAATTTTATTCAAAAATTTTGGATAATGACTCATACATTGGTAAATGACTCATATCTTCATGGCAGCTTGACCCCAAGACAAAAAAAATGCATGAAAAACCTTGTTGTTATAGCATGGCCTTTTTATCATGCCTCTTCCGTGGATATTTCTCAAGGCATGTTGATAAAAAGTATAACTCCAAAGTCTGCAGTGTATGGCAGGTATTTAGTTTGTTATAATTGTGGGACGCCACATCCATGTCAAATGAACTCTCACAACTAATGGCTAACCTGCAGAACAACAGGGCAATGTTCTCCCTAAACATTTGTTTAACAATTCCTTTCTCCAGCGTTACGCTTGAATTAAACAATAAATAAAAAAATATAGACTTGTAGCCAATTTATCACTGTTAAGTTTCATAAAAACTGCGTTTAAGTATGTCAAACTCCTTAGAAATTACGTGGTTGGTTTATAAAGACCTTCTTTGGACAAGCAATTGACAAAGGTGTATGTTTTGTCAAAGTATTCTGAGCAAACTTGGAAAGGCTGTCTTCCTTTACTTTGCATACTGCGATCCATGTTTCTTCCACCAAAACAATTTTCGGGAACTCGAAAAATTTATTAAATACCTTCTTTTTTAGGCTGAAATTTCGTATTAAAATATTTCCAACGCGTGGGGATAATTTTTTCTTTTTTATTTAAAATAACTATGAAAGTAATTGAGTCGTATTCGTTAACATTCTGTAACATGTTTAAAGCTGGTAGCTTGTTTTTGATGAAACTGTCATTGTCCCCGCAAAAGTCAAGTGGCTGACGTCACATTAAATGGAACTACCTCCATTTTTTGTATCATGGAAATAATAGATGCAAATTTTATCAAATTCTGCCAATTAAAACTTCTATGAATTTGTAACGGGAGTTATACAAACTAGCCCCAAAAATATTCGAAAAATCGGGAAAATTTAAAAAAAATTCGAACTTTTTATTTGTAAGTAAGTGTTTGAATGTCGTCCTAAAAGACTACTTTCGGAATCGCATAAGTGCACTTTCATATGAATCGAATTTACATGGGAGGACATACGGGAGTGCTATGAAAATTTTATATTTAAAGTGTGAATTTGTACCTGTGCCTATTCTTCAGAGCAAAACAAAAACAAAAGTGCTATAAGTGTATAGGGGTTGAGCAGGTCTGCTAATGGGTATGACGAACGTGAAGCTTTTGAACAGTTGACTACTGTTACCCACTTAATCTTCATGGTCATCAGCCACATCCTAGAATCAACGTCTTGTTATGTACTTGCTTTAATCAATAGACTGGACTATTGTGTAGTATAAGCACAGCTTCTACTTCGTTCTAGAAAACTAGTTTATCTTATAAAATTTGTAAAACTTATGAAGTTTTCTATTGTACAAATTGATGATTCATAGCTTTAATTGTTTAATCGTAAAAAAATTTTCTAATCTTTTTAAAAAATTCGATTTTTCAAGTATGTGATCAAGTAATAAAATTATAAAGAAGCTATTAAGGGCACAATAAAATCTCAGCAGTGCGCATGCGTACACAGAATTAACATACTCTAACAGAGATTTGTACAACTTGTACCTAAATATGGTATTTATATCATTATGCACATTTCTTGCAGCTCATAAACGTTTCATATACACAGGACGTACTTCAAACACACAATTACGAAAATATTTAAATGCCGCCAGGTGAAATTTTTTATACACAATCATGCTTATCTTTTCGTCCTTTAAAAGCGAACAGCAAAAGGAAGAGCAGCTGTTTCACGTCCAAGAGAATGTGCGCCAAACTCATTATTGAACAATCTAGGTGCGTATATGTGGTGAAACGAGTATAAATGCTACACTGTCAGTTGGCTTGTTTGTTGCCTTGTCTTTTTTTGGTGGATGTGTCTGCGCATGCGCGCGCATTAAAATATTCATATGTATGTGCAGCAAATGTAAGACGCCTTAAATATTTGTATGTACTGCTTTTAGGCTTCTTAACACTATTACCCTTATATGGACCACACCTTTTGTTGCCTTTTTTAATTTCGAGTCAATTGAAATGCGTATTTTTCAGCGCCTTTTGCTTTGTGCTGCGTTCGAGTGTTTGTTTTTTTTTTTTTTTTTTGTTACTCGTGTTTACTGCAACAAATTTTGCAGCTGCCGTTTTTGAAAAATTTTCAAGTGTTTAATTTGTATCCCACTGATGCATCAATACAAATATTTAATACTATTCATATGGTGGTATGTGTATTCACGTATGTATCTTGAAAAATAAAGCATTATGCATATATTTTTGCAGTCATTGTATGCTTTTTTAGTTTTTCGGTATTGGATTTCCTGCTCATTCTCTCCTTTTCGTTATTTTAGTAAAGTTTTTGTGGTCACAATTTTTTTTATGCATATTTTAAGTTAAATATGTTTGTGGTCAATTAAATAAAATACACCATTAACCTTAACGAAGAAAATTTTATCAAGTAAAATTGAAATTACTTAGTCACATGAAGGATGTTTTTACGAAAGAGGCAAATTGATGTAAGTGCATATGCATTGTATTTGGACTAAGCTTCTGGGTTAGTTCATAAGTGGCAAAGCACGGAAATCAGTTGTATGCTAAATGCGTGAAATAGTATTGTGACGAATATTAGCATCACTAAGTGATACTATCATCCCTAAGCTGATACTAAGCAGCCACCCGTATGTATGTACGTAAACAAATCAATCATCATGTACACACATACATACCAGGCAACGGAGAGATACGCACCATCAGCCGAAGTATTACTCACATATACACACGCATATGGCTACAAACCACAAATATACATGTATATGGCTGGTAACCAAGCATGAAGTTCACGAAATTGCTACACCTTAGGAGAAATAGGTGAACGAGGAAACCGAGAGTATAAAAGCAGCGCAAGCTGAGGCATTACTAAGCAGTTTTGATTTAAGCACGCTATTGGTTGTGAAGTGTAAGTGTTATTGTGAAGTACTCTCAAAGTAGTCTAATAAAGACCATTTTGCATTATTGAATATTGGTGTTATTTATATTTATATACAGTTTAGCGATTCCAACGTTAACAGAAAGTTTTGAATAAATGGAATTTCACTAAATTCGTTACAGTATTTAAGATTCATATTTTTTTGAAATGAAAACATATTTACTCATACAAATAGTATGCGTGCTGTATTAGTGAAAAAGTATGAACAATTCATTGGTACCCGAGTGGATAAAGTTTTATGCATGCTGTATCAAAGATCGTATGTTTGCAAAAATACACTTTTCTGAATTTTGTCTGACGTGTATAACCAGAGCTGCTCAACCTTACACACTTATAGCACTTTTGTTTTTGTTTTGTTCCCAATCATAGGCACAGATAAAAATTTACACTTCAAATATAAAATCAATTTTCAAAGCACTCCCGTATTCCCTCATATATGAATAAAATGCATATGGAAGTTATTGATTTTTATATGTGAGTGTAAAGCAAAAGCACTTTCATAGCATGAACGAGCATTTCGGTATAAAAAACAAATTTACACTAACAAATTGACAGCTAAAAATTATACAATAATATTATGGCACTGAAAAACATTTGTATTGTACGATTGATTCATTAAGCAATTAAAACTAATCCAGCCACTTGAGGGTTTGACCTCGGAATTTGAGATAAGGCTTGGAAACTTCCATACGCCTCTATTTTGACATTATATTAAGAGTATAAAAAGTCGTGATAAGTCGCATGTGCGCCTCTTGAGATGTTCGATACCCAGCGTGCTCAAGTTTCGCGCTCAGTTCGAAGTTGAACATCAAGGAATTCGCCACAGGCCTAACCTGCTGGGGAGCTTTTTCGTGGTCTCAGCCATTTCTGAGTTAAGGCTCGAGCAGTTGCTGAAACTATGCATCAACCTAGATTAGATATTCTTGAAGCGAATTCACTCAAATATTCTATTTGGACCAGCATTTGGGTCGCCAGCAATATCGATTAAAAATTTTAAAAAATTGGAGTGACTCCCCCCTTTTAACTCCGCCAATATATCACGTATCGTAAAAAAAATTGGTGGATATGATCCGAATGCTGTATTAATGACTGATTGAAGCTGTTGTGCTGGATTTTCAGAATTAAGTTTAATTAGTCTTGAGTATTGAGATGATAAGGCGATTTGCGAACTGTTTTAAGCAATCGAAAATCGAAAACTTAAGTTTTTATTTTTTAAGTACAAAAAAAAGTGTGAGTGAGTGTATATACAATTTTGTACATGTATTGTGATTTGCACTTTAATATAAAAAATTTTGAGCAGTACTGTATATAATTTAGGACTCTTTGACTTTTCTTTGTTGTCTTAAAAATTTATTCGTATTTACGAAATGTATGTACTTGAAACAATCCTTTTTTTCGAAAACAACTCCAGGACATGAATAACTGATGAGGGATTTGGCAGCTTGGAGCAATAAACTTGGAATGTATTGAGGATTATTCACGACCACCGACCGTTTGTCCTAGGCTGCTTTGCCGCCATTGAACTTTTGTAAAGACAAACTCATGGGGTTCGAATAAACCGGTAAGAACTGTGCGTGTATTAATGGTGCATACAATCCAAGTTGATGGCTTCAAGGTGCGTCATCTCTCATTATATTAATATAATTATTATTGTAATTACATACATATGTAGAATAAATTCCTATTTATCAATGCAGGGATAGTGCTTTCGTACGTATGAAACATACGTATGGATGTATACACGTTTTCTAGCGCTTTTATATGCATTCGGCATTAATACAACCATATGCATACGGAAATAGTACAAATGGAGGAATAGAGTATGCATGCTCCCTGAGAAACTACACGTGTTAAAAAGAAATAAACGTTCATTTATACTGGCATGCATACATAGCACCAATTCATGTCTCAAACATCGATGTTTTATGCATACAGTTACAACCGTGTTTTCAAAAGCCATGATAAGTGACTGACATTTTAGAAGATTGATAAAACTATTGATAAATTGCTTTAAAAACTATAAATATTGAAGTAATAGTCCATAGCTAAGTTGACCATAATATACATAACAGTTTCAAAACCAAACCTGGAGGCCTCCATGACAGTATAGAAGGTAAAGCTTTAGCCACATGAACAAAAGGCTCCGTTCAATTGATATCGTAAGTTATACATAGTATATGATTTCCTCTTGAAATCCGCAATGAGACACTTCCAATGAAAAGAAAAACGAAGCCGTTTCGGCTTCACATTCCAGTCTTTCATAAAGTTTGTTATTATACTCAGCTGAGCAGAGTTCACAGAGTATATTAAGTTTGTTCGCATAACGGTAATCCGTAACGGCATAAACTAATCGAGATAGATATAGACTTCTATATATCAAAATGATCTGGGCGAAAAAAGAAATTCATTTAGCTATGTCCGTCCGTCCGTCCGACTGTCCGTAAACACGATAACTTGAGTAAATTTAGAGGTATTTTAATGAAATTTGGTATGTAAGTTCCTGGGCACTCATCTCAGATCGCAATCAAAATTAACGAAATCGGACTATAACCACGCCCACTTTTTCGATATCGAAAATTTCGAAAAACCGAAAAAGTGCGATAATTCATTACCGCAGACGGATAAAGCGATGTAACTTGTTAGGTGGATTGACCTAATGATGCAAAATAGAAAATTAATAAAACTTTGGACATTGGGCGTGGCACCGCCCACTTTTAAAAGAAGGTGATTTAAAAGTTTTGCAAGGTTTAATTTGGTAGTCGTTGAAGATATCATGATGAAATTTAGCAGGAACGTTACTCCTATTACTATATGTGTGTTAAATAAAAATTAGCAAAATCGGAAGACGAACAGGCCCACTTTTTAAAAGAAAATTTTAAAAGTAAAATTTTAACAAAAAATTGAATATCTTTACAGTATATAAGTAAATTAGGTCAGCATTCAACTCCAGTAATGATATGGTGCACCAAAATACAAAAATAAAAGAAAATTTCAAAATAGGCGTGGCTCTGTCCTTTTTCATTTAATTTATCCAGAATACTTTTAATGCCATAAGTCGAACAAAAATTTAATAATCCTTGTGAAGTTTGGTAAGGGCGTAGCTTCTATGCCGGTAAATGTTTTTTGTTAAACTGGGCGAAATCGTTTGAATCCACGCCCAGTTTTTATACACAGCCGACCGTCTGTCCTTCCTTTTGGCCGTTAACACGATAACTTCAACAAAAATCGATATATTTTGACTAACTTAGTTCACGTACTTATCTGAACTCGCTTTATCTTGGTATTAAAAATGGGCGAAATCCGACTATGACCACGCCCACTTTTTCGATATCGAAAATTTCGAAAAATTAAAAAAATGCCATAATTCTATACCAAATACGAAAAAAGCGATGAAGCATGGTGATTGCTTTGGTTTTTTGACGCAAAATATAACTTTAGAAAAAACTTTGTAAAATGGATGTAACACCTACCATATTAAATAGAAGAAAATGAAAAAGTTCTGCAGGGCGAATTCAAAAGCCCTTGGAATTATGGCAGGAATACTTTTCGTGGTTTACATATATAAATAAATTAGCGGTACCCGACAGATGATGTTCTGGGTCACTCTGGTCCACATTGTGACCGATATCTCGAAAACGCCTTCTTATACGCAACTAAGGGCAACTCCCCTTTAAAACCGTCATTAATACCTTTCATTTGATGCCATATCGTACAAACACATTATAGAGTCTCCCCTGGTCCACCTTTATGACGATATCTCGAAAAGGCGTCCACCTATAGAACTGCGCCCACTCCCTTCTAAAATACTGTCATACAAACACATTCCAGGGTTACCCTAGGTTCATTTTCCTACATAGTGATATTCCCTTATTTTGTCTCGAAAGCTCTCAGCTGAGTATGTAATGTTCGGTTAAGCCCGAACTTAAGGGCCCCATTACTGATACTTAGCATAGACTTGACTTCACTTGAGAACTGTCACTTACAGTTCTGTTAAATTAACATTGAATTTTACTCATTACTCAAAACTTAGCAACACTTAACTTGACTTTAAGGCCCCATTACTGATACTTAACATAGACTTAACTTGGCTTGAGAACTGTCACTTACAGTTCTGTTAAATTAACATTGCATGTTACTGATTACTCAAAACTTAGCAACACTTAACTTGACTTAAAGCTCCCATTACTGATACTTAGCATATACTTGACTTGACTTGGCGTAAACTTGGCAACTTAGCCACGATCATACTCCACTTGACGCATACAACCTGGCATCATAATCAGCGTTGAAATTTATTTTTAAATAAATGTCAATTTGTATGACAAAATGTCAAAATGAAATGGAAACAAACAAATGGCATCTTAAAATATAAACGTCACTTAAAACTTACATAGAAAATCAAAATTCAACAGACCCTTAAGGCTCCATTACTGATACTTAGCATAGACTTGACTTGGCTTGAGAACTGTCACTTACAGTTCTGTTAAATGAACATTGCATGTTACTGATTACTCAAAACTTGGCAACACTTAACTTGACTTAGAAGTCTGTTGAATTTTGATTTTTTATGTAAGTTCTAAGTGACGTTTACATTTTGAGATGCCATTTGTTTGTTTCCATTTCATTTTGACATTTTGTCATACAAATTGACATTTATTGATTATGAAGCCAGATTGTATGCGCTAAGTGGAGTATAATCAAGGCTAAGTTGCCAAGTTTACGCCAAGTCAAGTTAAGTCTATGCTAAGTATCAGTAATGGGGCCTTTAGAAGTCTGTTGAATTTTGATTTTCTATGTAAGTTCTAAGTGACGTTTACATTTTGAGATGCCATTTGTTTGTTTCCATTTCATTTTGAGATTTTGTCATACAAATTGACATTTATTGATTATGATGCCAGATTGTATGCGCTAAGTGGAGTATAATCGTGGCTAAGTTGCCAAGTTTACGCCAAGTCAAGTCTATGCTAAGTATCAGTAATGGGGCATTTAGCCTTCGTTACTTGTTTTTCTATCGTCCGTTTCGATTGCCTTGTATAGAAAGTTTTTTTTAACTTGTCACTTAACGAATATAGTCCTTATTTATTGACTAGCCAATCCAAATGCTTACCTTAAATCACAGCTGCTTGCTCTCAAGAAACAGTTTGTTGATTTTAATTCTGATTTCGAAATCCACTCTCTTTACAAACAAATCTCGAAAGATATTTTTTCGAAATAAGAAAACACTTGATGCGGCCCAGCTTAACGAATTCAATAAGTCCCTACAAACCAATGACGTTTGCAATTGCAGGGTTGCTTATCGGCTTATTGTGAGTAATTGCTGGAACGTTGTTATTTAAATAGACGACGTTAATTGACGCTCACCAATTTCTTCAGTGCAAATTATTTAGAAGTAAAAAATAGAAGGCTTTTATTTTTTATTTAATCCGAGCGCGCTAAATTAGTTTTATGAATGCAATTTGTCTATGTAATATTATTACTAATACAAATATTTGTTGCGCGTTTCCGCAGTGACTAGACGATTTTGCGATTCGCGTAGGTAAGTTGTTTACAGTGACGTTTTTGTTTTTCCTTTTTTTGTAGCGATAATTTTGTGCTGATACTTTTTAGCGCAAAAATAAATTCTCGAAATGATGATGATTGGTATTTTTTTTTTTTTCTTCTTAGCGAATAAATTTTTTGTATGATTTTTTTTTTGGTGGTGCTTCCTGTTTGTGCTTTAGACTTCTTTAATGTTTTTACTGCTATCTTTTAATCAACTGTGACTATTTTTTGTATACATTTTTTTGTAGTTAATACTATCCTACATTTTTTTAATGAGTTTGCACTTTAAACTAACGGTCAATTTCTCTGCGCAAAATACAATTTTTTTAATTTATTTTGTTTTCTTAACAATTTTTCTCTTTCTTTAACTTAAGTCACTCACACTGTGCGCTATTTTACTGTTTTTACTTCCACTTGCTTAATTTTTAGCTTTGTTTTTATTTATTTTTTTTTTTTTTTGCCTTACAAGCAAAAAAATTTCACAATTCTTCGTCTACGCTGACACTAATGATATTGCTGAGACGGCTGACTCTGCTGGTGCTGCTGATGACGATCGTTTTATGCGCTGTTTAACTTTAGATTTAGCAAGCTTATAAAATTTTTTGAAATGGTTCTGCTTGTGTTGTTGCTAATTTTGTGTTGCTAGTTTGTTGCACGATGCTACGCTAACAGCTAGCGTAATCAGGCCAGACAAGATAGACGAAAAACACTCGCGCTGCTTGCGTTGCCGCGTTGCGATTTTTACACGATCTTGGGTTTCAGCGGGACGCGGCGGCGCGCAAATTATTGTTGAGTCTTAATGCTGACGTTTGCTTTTGTAGCGTGCGCTTTGAACTACTTTAACAAAAATTTCGAAAGTTTTTTTTAACTGCCGCTTACCGATTTAGCTAGCCCGCTGTGCTAGTCTGTTGCGCTATTGCGCTATTCTTGCTGCTTGTTTTCTTTGTTTGAAGTTTTTATTTTTCATAAATGCATTTGTAAGCATTAATGCATTGTAAGATTTTTTTTGATAATTTTGAAAACAACATTTATTTTTTTGCTCACCAATTTTTTTTTTTTTTTTCAAAAAAACTTATCCCTTCTAATTATAAACACTTTATTTTATTTTAAAACATACATTTAGTATGTATATTTAACCGTATGTATGTATGTTGTTCTTTTCTTGTTTTACGTATTTTGATTTTTGGCGTAAACGCTTGCTTTCACGTTTCGTTCTTGCCTCTACCCGTACGCGGCAAACTTGCTTCATCAAATGCGGTTTGGTTCTGTGCGCGCTGTCAGTTTTGTTATTCGATTTCGCTCAATGCTCTTTGGCTGGATCACTGCATACGGTTCGTTGCAACATTTCGTTGGCTGACAATTCAAACATGTTCAACACGGCATTAGCTGGCTGCGATGTACCCTACACTTTATGAGCATATTTTAAATTTTCTAATTCATAGGTTTTCCTTTTTATCGAGTACTAGCAGACCCGACAGACGTTGTTCTGCCCTAACTTTGGTCTATCTGTATAATCCTTAAAAAGTTTTTACTTTATACTCTCCTCCCCACTTTCCCTTATCATTTTATTAATTCCTCCCTCTGTCTTTTTCTTTCTCTGCGTCTCTTTCTCCCTCTCCGTCTTTTCTCTCAGTTTTTTTCCGCTCCATCTATCCCTATCTCTCCACCTTCGTCTTCAGCTCTCTCTCAGTATCTTTCTCCTTTCCTCTTTTCTCTTCGCTCTTGTAATTCTTCTCTATCCATTATTCCCAGTCGGTCCCTACCTACATATATTCCAAAATTCAGGCAAATTGGACCATGAATAAAATGTGTTCGAAAAGATCGGTATCTAGTCCACTTCTTGGAAAAAAAACATCGTTAATACTAGGAAAATACTAGGAAAATCTAGGAAAATAGCTACCTATATACCAAATAATAGGCAAATCCAACTGCTCGTAGATGCTGTTCGCAGATGATGTCCGCAAAGGCAGTATATAGTGTGGGGCTTATGTACCTCCACTGCACTCTTACATTGTCGGGTCGAAGATTACTACCACGGAGTAGATGTGTGAGCCGGAGGGGGTAATCTTCAGTTGTTTGTTTCGTGATGACTTTCTCACAGCATAAACAGTATACGTATCTTGGCTGTAGCGAAACAATTGTCCGCGTCGGTATTTGAACTTCGTGGAGAGCCAATCTCAAGCAATATTTTGATTTCATGGCGGGGGAAAGCAGCGTAGATATTTCCTAGTTTCTCATAAAAGGAGTCATTTTTGTTATAATAGTCATTGTTTATTGGTGCGTATGCGCAAATAAACGTTATATTGAAAAATTTCGCGCGATTCGCGGCGAGATGCTAGTACACAGCAGTGAAAGTTGGTACTTGGTGTCGAAGTCTCTTTCCCAACACAAAACTTACATTTTGACTCCTAATTGTGCTGCAGTTCAGATGAAACTTTAGTCGACGTCGCAAGGCCCTATTTTCCTTCTGTCCATCCGTCGTTGTTCCGTAATGGCGATGATGTTTTGCTTTCCACGTAGATCGGGGTTCTTTAAATCATAGTCCGTTGATCAAAAATAATAGAAATCATTTGAGGCTTAGGTCTGGTTGAACTGGCCGATCCATAAGGACCTCATTTGAGGTGTGTTGCTTAAAGATATTTTTTACTTAGCTGGTCCTGGGATTTGGATGTTAGTCGCCTCTTACGGCAAGTACATCCACCGCCGGTATATTCGAAGTCCTCTAACTCGGAAGAGCTATGTGAAGATGATGTTTTTAAACGATTTTTGATAACAAAAGCCAATGCATTGTTGAGTCCTGATTGGGAGCGATCGTTGCTGACGAGCCTAGATAAGTAAGTAGGAGCTTGAGTTTTAATCTTCAAGACCTAGGAATTTCCCTTAATGGGCCAGTAGATTGTGTGCCCTAAAATATCGTAAAAATCCTAGTCAATAAACAACTACAAGAGACCACAAACCCCAGCGGATTAGGGGGCTTAGAATATACCCGCGGTAAGTATGCCTGTCCTAAAAGGCGACTAAAATACCAAATTGATTCAAGAGCTTGTGTAGCGCAACCCTTTCAAGGCGTTTCCAGCGCAATATATAGCTTCTCCAACCCAACTGTCAACCTCACCTACCCGTGGCGAATCCTGTTTCTTTAACAGCCGAGGCTCTGGCGACCCAAGCTCCTTGTAGATGTGGGGGATTGGAGGGCGGCATGGCCTAGTAGGTTTCATGTGGTCATACCAAATCGTTCCCGAGATGGTCGGGCTAGTACCTTAATGGTGCTTGTTATCGGAACGTCCCAACAGAGGACCATCAACATCGATAAAACTCCCCAAGGCTTCGGGGAGTATCCTTATCGCTACAACAACAACAACAGCCATGTGTTATAGTATCCGCCAGGCACATACAAATGTATACGTAATTTCAGTTTCGGAATATAGGAACGGAAGTAATTTATCTATTTTGCACTAGCCATAGGTAAGCATATTTAGTAATTTAGTTAAGTAAATCTATTCTTTAAATTTACATATCAATTAATCTTCGAGGACTCTGTGCCCTGACTTGAACAATTTCAATTCAGTTTTGAGCGATGAGTTAAGTGACAAATTTCCGCCACATTTTTTTTTTAGGATAACAGGTCCTATGTCAGCATGCACGTATGTATGTACATATAATTATTAAAATAAATTTCGGTGCTGATATGCCTATTCACTGTATTATAAAAACGTACATATACACGATGATGTTAAGCCATGATTCAAGTGACGTTAAATAATTACAAAATTATGGGTAATTTGTGTGATTAATTTGCGGAGCACGTAGTAAGCAATGAAAGTAAAAAGGAAGTCACAAAGAATCTAGCAGAGGATTTGTGAGGAATGTTTATGTGTGAGTATAAATGATTTGAGTAGGCGTAACTGCACACAGCTCTAATGAAATCGGAGTGCAGGAAATCCGTTTCACTTTCATATTGGCATGTATGTATGTATATGTGTGTACGTATTTATATATGTGTATGCATTATTTTTAGAAGTCCCACCAATTATGTCTTCACATTCAAGTACCGTAATTATTTTACAAATCTGCAGCCTACCTTTTGTACAGAGTCGGAATAAACATAAACAGGCTCTGATAGATAAGTATTTGATTCGGGCTCGCAAGTACTTACTTGATATAGAAATATTGAAAAAATATATATATAGCAGACGAATGGACGAAAGCGATATCGCGCCATCGATTTTTCGAAAGGATTTGGGCTCAGGAAAAAAGTTCCACTACGCATACCCAAAAAATAATTTTAGAGCCTGCGAAATTTCATTTTTTTTTTACTTTTTTCGACTTTGATTTAAAAAAAAAAATTTAGTAGGTCATGAAAAAAAACCTTTTTTGATTTTTGATTATTTTTGATAATTATTTTTTTTTTCAATAATCGCAAAAAATCATGATTTTTTTTATTATTTTTTAATTAGTGAAAAAGTAATCAATAAAAATAGAAAATAATGACAAGTAATCATTAAATGGCGTTTAAAGAAGCGAAGCTAATAAAAGCGTGTTCAAAATGTCTTTAGTGATGCTTATGATTATCGTCACGATTGCAAAAATAAGGCAAGAAGAGGAATCGATTTGCTGTCAAAGTGTTTTAAATGTCCTATCCGCAGTTAATGTTATCGATAATTTATCGATTCTTTATACGCGTGTCACCGGTTTGTTATTGAAAAGTTATCGAAAACTAATCGATTTGTTATCAAGCAGTAATTGATTTGTTATCGGAGTGTTACCAATTTGTTGCAAATAATTGGTTTTTATCGAGTATCGTTTATCTATTTTCAGTTCATTGTTTTGTTGTCGATAAATATCGATATAGTATCGAAAAGTAATCGATTTGCTGTTCAACAGTTATTGATTTGTTGTCGAAAAGTTATCGAGTTCTTGTCGGAGTGCTACCAATTTGTTATCGCCGTATTATCGGTTTATTACCGATGGCCTCTCGGTTTGTTATGATAAAACCTCAATGTAAAATCGATGACACAACACATATATTAGACGTCAATCACAAGCCGATAAGGAACGAATAGGAAGCCGACGACTCGGCGTGAGCAAGCCGATAAAAAACCGATAACTCGACGATTATTTTGCTTTCGACAATAAGCCAACAGATTGCTTTCGCGATCTGATTGGAAGTACTTCTTGAGGACTTTTTCCTCTAAAGTTATTGACCAATTTTAGCATCATTGCAGAACGAACTCGAAATAATTTCGGGACTAGTTCGGGATAATTTCAGAAAATTTTCGGTATTATTTTCGACATAAATTTGGGTCTATTTCAGGATCACTTACGATTTGTTGTCCCTATTATTACTGGATTACAGCTGGTACTTCGTTTTGTCCTCATTCGCCATCAAAGCCATTTTTCCGCTTCTTTTTCTAGTTTAGAGTAAGCAGAACTTACGGCGTGGGTGTTCAGGCCAATGACATCAATGTTATCAACATACGCCAGTAATTGCACGCTTTTATAGAATATTGTTCCAGAGTAGTTAAATTCTGCAGCCAATATAATTTTCTCCAGCATCAAATTAAAGAAATCGCACGATAGGGGTCACCCTGTCTGAAATCTTGTATAGTTTCGAACGGCTGCCAATTCTGACAGAGCTGATGGTGTTGCTCGACATCATTTTGCACAGCCGTATAAGTTTTGTGGGGAAACCAAATTAAGATATAGCGGAATATAGAGGGCTCCTTTTCGTACTTTCGAAGGCGGCTTTAAAATCGACAAAGAGGTCAACGCCCGTGTAATGGAAGACAGTGACGGAAAGCCACAGTTTCGCACTACAGCTTTAATTACTGCCAATAAATTGATGCTAATCGAATGCAAAAAGCGGGACAGCTAGGAGCCACACTTGTACCAATAGGGCTTAAGTCTGACCTATAGGTGCCCAACAGAAAAAATGGGAGAGAGTCAAGCAAATCCACAGTTTCGCAATACTGGTTTAAAGAGTACCTACGCATTGGTGCTTATCGCAGAGCAGATAGCGTTAGCCAGACTTGTACCAGCAGCGCTTAAGTCCGAGCTATATGCATATACGTAAATTCATCAAAGGCAGCGACTGTTTCAGAAACACCTACCGCTGAACCAAGTAAGAAGGCGTTAAAAAGTCTGCAAAGGCGAGCAATTGCCATTTCGCAGGACTTCACAAATCACTGCGAGCTGATAGAATTAGAAATATAACCGTCTCTTAATGCGATAGTTCTGGGCTAGCTCAAAGCTAGTGCGGCTCGCTACAAGGAAGGAACGTATCGGTGTATTTTTTATGCAGGTGCCAGTTGTATTTGCCTGGTTCAAATTTTAATAAAATGTATTGCCTAGGGGCCCAAATGCTTAGTCCTGCCCTGTTTTTGTGTCCACGCAAACAGGTATGTACACATTTACCGTTGCATATGTTTAAGAATTTATGTGCATATGAATAGATGGGGATCATGGGTGTTAATGTTAAATTCAAATTACAATAAGTTTGAACGCAGCAGGTAAAATTGAGCTACGTGTACACCTTAAACTAAAGTAGATTTATTGAAAATATTGACAGACATATTCAATTCATTTTCCGAACACGCATTCATACATATGTATATGTATTTCATGAGAATTTGAACATAGTAATGTGAGCATATCCATATACACACCGTACACAAATCTGCTTACATATGCATACAGGAGCTGAATACGCACCAAATCCTTTTCCATCGACATCCTGTGCATTTGAGCATAAAAAATGTGTAAAGTTTCTATTTGACATGCGTGAAGCCGCATCAAATTACTGGCACCAGTTCAAAGAATACACACAGTCTGGCATCAGATACACATGCTCATCGTTGTAAAGTAGTACTACATAAATTCCATGTAAAATCTACATATCCTGCCAGCACGCGCTCAACCTCCTGTCACAAAGTTCATATTACTCGGTGGCGAGCATATTTAAATGCCACAAGCAAAGCAATCAAATTACAATAATTCATAGGAATGCTTCATGATCTGATCTACACTTGGCAATAGATGGAGTAAACGCAACATCTACAACCAATAAATTTTACATTATTTTATCCAAAGGATTTGTTTATTGTTTCATTTCAGAGGTTTTACTTGAGCAGATGGTGGTAGGCGCATGCGTAACAAATGATTTAAGCAAGGAAGTGTTCGAAAGGTATTAAGATAGATACGAGGCATTCCATGCCAGCTCTTTGTACAATTCCATAAAATATCCAAGAATTTTGTGTAAATTTTGTAAAAACTTTTTCAAAAACATTCGTTTTTATTATAATTTTTTTACAACTTTATAGTAGTTAGGAAAAAAATTAAAAGTTTCCAGAAATTAACATATCCCACTTGGGTAAAAACCCCTCTTTAAAATAATCAAAAATATATTTTTTTAAAGTTTTCAAAAAGTTGTTTAAATTCCATCGGCAAGAGCAGTGCGCATGGAATGCCCCACACGCTAGCGAATTTTTTATCCTGAAACAGTTTTTAACTCACGGTAAATCGAGTTTAAAACGCATGCCATTTCACAGCTATTGGAAGAATGAGTGGATGCTGGCATTCTGGGCCACCAACAAGACAGTTGTCACAATTTGAGATTACAACAAATCAGTACACGAAAAGCCGCCTGATGAATAAGCTGCAAATTCAGAGACATGTGCATAAATGGTCGCGAAATTACCTTAAACATAGCCCCACAGTTGTCCTGAAATAATATGGCCTTGAAATAGTCCCGAAATGAGGTGAAAATGGTTCCATATTGACCCGGAAATAGCTTTGAAATCATCCTGAAGTAATTAAATTTTTTCAAAAAAGTTCCGAATCGATTTAAAAAACAATCCGCAAATGATTCTAAAGAGGTTGTCATAATATTCCAAAAATAGTCTTAAAACTATCCCAAAAGAGTGCCGTATTATCCAGATATATAGAATTTTAACGCAAATAACCCCAAAATGATCCGTGCATTATACCAAATTGACCAAAAACTAACCCAAGATAGCTCCGAAAAGATCCCATAATCACTCGTAGATGGTTCTGAAATCATCCTGTGATTTCAAAAACGATCCGAAAATAATCCGCAAATCATTCCGAAATATTCCCAAAACAGTCCAGATATTAGATTATTTAGATTAGAAAATTTTTCTAGGAAACTATTCCCGATATTATTCCGATATAGTGGCAAAAGTAAAACTCAAACAATCCCATAATAATCCGTATATTTTCCCCAAAGTAGCCTTAAAATAGTCCCTAAATAGCCTGGAATATAATTCCAAATGGCTCGAGGATAGTCCTGAAATCATTCAAATACAATCCGCGGATTATTGCAAAATAGCTTCAAAACTATTCCAAAACAGTACCGATATGATTCCGATATAGTGGCAAGATTATAACGCCCAAAACGTTTATTTATAATTAGGATATTATCCCAAAATGGCCTTTAAAAATTCCCAAAATAGCCTCGCAATGATACGGAAAGAATCCCTTAGTGACACGAAGATGTCTAAAAAGAAGTGTACATTTTGATTGTCACTCCATAACTCGAGAACGGCTCGACAGATTGCCATGAAATTTTTAGGAAGGATACAGGAAGGAGAGATGATGGTTAGTTGATTTTGAAATCCCAAATCGGTTTAGCCATATATATATAAAAATCAAATTCTGTGTGTGTGTGTGTTCGCTATGGAAACGTATTTCCCACACATCAATCATCACCAAATTTTGGTTATGGGTTGCTTCGATCAACGGGAAGGTTTTAGGCTAAAAACAATTTCGATATATAAAAGGGGCGTGGCACCTCCCATACAAATGGAATCTTTGGTACTGCATACCTTTGAAGGTATACATGCCAGAACATTGAAATTCAATGAGGAGTCATATGAGGTCAATCCCTAACACCACCAAGAAAATGCGGAATTTGGAGAAAGGGGGCGTGGCACCTCCCATACAAATGGAATCTTTAGTAATGCATAACTTTGAAGGTATACATGCCAGAACATTGAAATTCAGTAAGGAGATATATGAGGTCAATCCCTAACACCACCAAGAAAAGGCGGAATTGGGAAAAAGGGGGCGTGGAACCTCCCATTCAAATGGAATCTTTGGTACTGCATAACTTTGAAGGTATACATGCCAGAACATTGAAATTCAGTAAGTAGTTATTTGAGGTCAATCCTTAACACCACCAAGAATATATGGAATTGGGGAAAAGGCGGCGTGGGACCTCCCATACAAATGGAATATATTATACTGCATATATCTGGATGTCGTAATGGTAGGATAATTAAAATTGGTAAGGAGCTATGTGACGATAAGTCCTAAAACCTCCAGTAAAATGTGGAATGGGGAAAAACTATGGCTGCCGTACAAACTTAAGTTATTTTAACACCTAAAGTTTGACTGCATTGTTGAGTTTAGCTGTTATGCCTTTTGGACGTTTAGTAATCTGCCGCTGTTAAAAAAATTGTTTAGCTTCAGTCTATCTACATCTTCTATAAAAATCAAATTCTTTGTGTGTGTTCCCTATGAAAACATGTTTGCCATACTTCGATCATCACCAAATTTTGGCTGAGGTTCCTTCGATCAAGACGAAAGTTTTTCATATTTCAGAATTAAGAATTTTAAATTTAAATGTTTTTGTTTTTTGGCTATGCGAAAGAACTATCTTAGCTCTCAAAAATGATCATGTTAACAAAATTAATGATCGCTTTCAAAATCAATTTCCTGGTCAAGTGACGAAATATAAATCGATCGGCACAGTTACAGATGAAGATAAAATTGAGAATTATCCAAATGAATTTTTATACTCCTTAGAACCAAAAGGAATGCCTGCGCATATATCAACTTTGAAAATTGGCTCACCAATCATGCTTCTTCGGAATGTAATCAAAGCAACAATCATCAGCGGTAAAAGCAATACAATAATATAAAATAAGATACAATAAGATACAAGAATAAAATGTTTTAACAGAAAATTTCACCAAATATGCGTATAAAATTCAAATCAATTTACAGAACAATAAATTAAATTATCAACAAACAAAACCGAAAAAATAACGCAACATCCATTCGATCTCGGGCGTTACAACGCGCGTCTGGTAAAGCTAAAGTATCATTATAAAATAATTTCGAAATTTTTCCAATTAATACGAAAAAGTCCCAAATTATTCCAAAATAGTCTCTATATGATTCCGAAATAATCCAAATACGAATTTTATAGAATTGTTAGTGCTTTGGCAAGCCCTCTCGCTGTGTTTCCGCCATGAAAAGCTTCGCGAGAAAAATGCAGATGACATTCGGAGTCGGCATTAAAACATGTATATATGTAGGTCAGCGAATTTATAAATAAGATTTTCATTCAGTTAAAATCATCAGAACAAAGGCATAAACATGAACACTTTACAGTGTTTTCCTCTGGAATTTTCGAAGCTTCACTCACAGCTGCCACCGAAGTTCTGCTATGAGCGCACATTAAGAGCACCGTAGTGATTTTAAGAACTTCGTAAAAAATGCAAATTCGTATGTGTTTTCATACCAGTGGAAGACAAATTATCTTTATAAAAATTTGAACAATTTGGTTAATCGCCTTTGTTATTCGCACATCCTGCTTTACCAGTCAACTATACGACAATGTGTCCTTTTGCTCCTTATTTTGAGATAAATTGAAAAGTGAAAATTCTAAACAAACGAAATTCCATATACCAATTGTTTACCGTTGTGCGGTGCTGGATGTATAGAAGCAGCCAAAACAAATACATCCTTTCAAAAAACGCGAGTACTCCATAAATAGTGTAAGGAATACTCCTTTAGGAGTATAGGAGTGTTCCAAAACTATTCTGTATTCATACAAAAAATGTGCTCCAATTAACAATGCGATATCCTAGGAGAGGAGTAGGTGATCCCACTCTAGCTTTGTTTGTGAGTATTCCATAGAGTACATACGTGAGAGTACGTTCCAAAGTACTTTTACTGTAGTACTCCATGGAGCACCGAGGATCATATGCCAAAGTACTAAAGAGGAACTGTGTCGGAAAGAATTATCGGAGTGAATTTAATTTAAAATGAAAGTAAACGAAGAGGGGCAATACAACTTTTATATTTTATACTACGAATATTCTTATGTTATTTAGCATTTGCGTGAATAAAGAAACTAATATTTTTCTTTACTATAGTATGTATACATAAAAGCAGTGCGCGGTTGCATTTTATCTCCTGTTGCAATAGTAAAATTTTATTATCAGTTATTTGTATGCAATATTTTACTTTTGGCAACTCTGTTCGATCGTCATCGTGTCGTGATCACGGTCGTTAAAAAACGAGCAATGATCGGCTGATGGTGGTCCGCAAACGCATTGCAAAGGAGTATTGTTAGAGTACTCCAACATGAAGAAAATGGAACACGTAATCCAACAATTTTTGCAGGGATATTCAAGTTCTGCATATGAAAAATTTCTACTTTCAATTTCCGTTGCTTTCAATTCAATACAATGCGACTCATGTCCTAAATAAGTGCTCCTCACAAATAGGACAATACGCTTATCTGCTTATACAGTTGCAGCTGCCTTGTATGCATAATTAACGCTTGAATATACACCGGAAAATTCGCTTCTTTTTCCTCGAATTGTTCTACCCCGATTTCTATCAGCGTAATATTTAAAATAGGAATGTTAATTATATTCCATTTCCAATAGCACAATCGCAATTAAAGCAGCTGATAAATATCGACCGATAAGGGTATGTGTGTGTGTATGTGAAACAAAACGGAAACACCCACCAAATTATATTTTTGATAGATCAATACATACATCCTACGCATTTTACAAATCCTCGTGCAAAGCAATCACAGTAAAATTGTTTCCTTTGGCCATTTGGTTGATTGCTTTTTGTGGAAGTGCGTGCGCATGCGCGCAAATTACACAAACCCCATTTACGCCGACATAATCGCATAGCACATCGCTGAATATAAGGATGTTTATTTAGGCTTCGTCATTGGTTCCAAGGTTCGATTGTGTTGTCTTTTGAATTGCTTGATGCATTGAAAATGCAACAAACATCCGGATGCGGCTGCAATTTGCCTTTGCATTCGTCATACACATGTTTATTTTTTTTGAATGCGAGTTTTGTTTGTGCAAGGATTTCCTGCCTAGCCGAAACGTGACTATGAATAAAAGGCTAAAATTGGGAAAGGTAAGCAATTTAGAACCGAAAAATTATGCTAAATATTTATTTTGTATTAAATTATTGACGAACGTGCTACTCAGAAAACGAAATATTTTAAATTTTCAAAATAATTAATAACCATTTGAGAAGTGTTGTTATTTGTCATGAGTACTGATCAATTACCACTTATCTTTACTAAGTTTTCTTTCTTATTTTATTTGATTATTCGATTTTACGTTGGATAGTTATGAGCATTGATTGTTTGAATTGAGGCTGCTGCGGATGTGGCGATTCCTAGTCCAATTCATTTCCTTATACTTCTATAAACTAAATAAATAAATTTTTGGCGCAATTTACTTCCGAGGAGATTTCGGCCGAGCTTTTCTTCCAATTTGCATCGTGCTCTTTTCTCTACAAATTGGATGTATAAGGCTTACTTGTTATACTCACCGTGCTTTGCACACAGAGTATATTAACTTTGATTGGATAACGGTTGGTTGTACAGGTATAAAGGTATATAGATAGATATAGACTTCCATATATCAAAATCATCAGTATCGAAAAAAAATTTGATTGAGCCATGTCCGTCCGCCCGTCCGTCTGTCTGTCTGTCCGTTGACATGATAACTTGAGTAAATAAAGAGATATCTTCACCAAATTGGGTACACGAGCTTATCTGGACCAAGAATAGATTGGTATTGAAAATGAGCGAAATCGGATGATAACCACGCCCACTTTTTATATATATAACATTTTGGAAAACACAAAAACATGATTATTTGGTAAATAATATACCTAGGATGCTGAAATTTAACATCTGGACTGATATTGAGACTCTTGATAAAAATCTGAAAACAGTTTTTAAAATGGGTGTGGCACCGCCCACTTGTGATAAGATCAATTTTACAAATATTATTAATCATAAATCACAAGTCGTTAAACCTATCGTAAAAAAATTCGGCAGAGAGGTTGCCTTTACCATAAGGAATGCGTTGAAGAAAATTTAATGAAATCGGTTAAGGAACACGCCCTTTTTTATATAAAATATTTTTAAAAGGGTCGTGGACGACCATATATCTTTGCAAAAAAGATCTTTATATCAATGGTATTTGCTTTCCCAAGTGAATTTATAACAATAAATAGGAAAAACTTCAAATTTAAAAAATGGGCGTGGCATCGCTCCTTTTATGACTAAGACATTTTCTATGTTTCCGGAAATTGTGTACTTATATTTTAATTATAGCAGAAAATATTTCTAGTAAAAATGAACCGACCACGGCAACTTAGATATAAAACGAGTTTAGAAGGGTCGTAGACTAGAATAATAAGCTATAACTTAGCAAAAAATAGTTTTGGATCAATGATGTTTCACTTATCAAGTTTTACTGTAAGAGGAAAAGGGGAGCCATTTTTCTTTTAAACGGGCGGTGCCACGTGTTATGTAGAAAAGTAATTTATCTGAAATGAAATGTACAATTAAAGCTCACGCTGAGTATATAATGTTCGGTTACACTCGAACTTAGACACCTTTACTTGTTCTTCCTAACGATGGCCACCACCGTTAGAAACTCAGTACATCAGTAACAGAGCACGCGCGAATATAGCTGTTTCCTTACCCTAATTGCAGCTCTCATTCTGCCTACGGATGTTGAGTAGTGGACATCCTAAGTCAGAGCCATATTGATCCAACTCTGCTAAAAATTCAGGAGAAGTTCGGTCTAGGCTATTATACTGTGCTGGGGTATAATTTGTTTGTCCCTCTTCATAATCTTTGCCATTTTTATCTTCTTCAATGATGGTATCTGGCTTTCGAAGTATCTTTCCACGGTAGCCCTTCTTCTAGCTTGCATTGATTATCATCCAAGCAGATAAATAGTGCCCATGTCCCACGATATTTTTAAAAACTCCAGGGAAAACGCAAATGGGGCTTCCTAATTGATAGTATTCTCGCTTTCTGCCGTGGGCTTCACCACACTCTGAATCCATACCTTGGACTTTGGTATCGGGGCTATCATCTTTCTATCCGACATCTCGAATCAGCCCTTGTGACATTGCTCTTGAGGTTAGGAATTACTCCCATTAGACATCGTTACACCGAATCAGTTTGTACCATTCCACCTAGTTGAAAAAAATAGGGTAGTTCATCTCGCCTCGCATTATCCTGATCAGATCACTGATCAGCTTCCTGCCTATTGATCTCTACACCACGGTAGATATCTTCCCATAGGAAAATGCGTCTTCTTAAAATGTACTGGAGGCTAGTAAAACAAGGACGAGGAGCTGAGGACGAAATTTCGAAGCGTAATATAAAAAATTCACCTAAATCTAACTTCAAAATCAACAAAACGACTACACTGCTGGGTTCAGCAACGTTATATTTCATCAAAGAAGTGCTGCCTCGGCAACTTTTGAGCGTTTTCTCGTCGTTACAACAAGAACAACATAGGCGTTTTCGAACTGACAGCTGAAAGAGGGTGATCTTTCACTCAGCCATGAATATGTAAGCATATGGGCTTTATGGTATAAAGACTGCTAAAGTATATGAAGAAATATGTACCAGCAAGCTTATTTTTAGCTTTCATTAATACTAAAGAAGTGATGATTGAGACAACGAAGCTAATTTTTTATTATCCATGAAAAATTTACTATTCCACAAAGGGATATGGCACTTATTTTATACCTCTCATGAAAATGAAATGGTATTTAAGTTTTGATCCGAATGGTAAATCCTTAAAGCAGAATAGATAGGCCCACCATAAATATACAAAAATGAGTTGAAATTAATGTCAAGATGACGATCTGAGTTGATTAAGCCATGTCGACCTGTCTGTTTGAACACAAGTCTCTCAATTTTAGAAATAATCTATCCAATGTCTGATCGGTGTACGATTAGACATTTATCCGAAGCAACCGTATTAGACTACTATAGCAAATATCTCCCATACAGCCCATTTTTCCAATAATAGGGTATTTTGTTATACCTTTCTCAATGTAGCTGCTAGAAGCTTCAGAATATTTCGTTTATATCATAGATTATCGTCTGAAAAATCATCAATATCGGTCATAAATATAATATACATACCATACAACCGGTTGTTTAGATAAGAGGTTTTTCGTAATTTTCGCCACATTTTACCAGCTACAGGCTTCAAATTTCATCTGCTGCTTAGGAATATGACATACCCCGTCTTCTGTTCAAGATTGTTATCAAATTACGGCGAATATTAGCATTTCGATACATCACTATGCTGCTAATTAATAAATGCACAAGAATAGTAAAGCAAGCAGCAACACATAGGTATATGTAAAAATCAAAGCAAGCAGATACACATATGTCAGCAAAGCTAACACCAAAGAAAATATTTCACATATATACATTTAGGCAGTAGCTAAGAGCAAAAGTTATTACTCACACATACACACGCATATAACTAGAAAACAAATGTTAATATCACATACATAATGGAGAAATAAATAAGTAACTACTATTCGAGGCGGTTGTTGCGAAAAGTCTAGACCCTGGGAGATGTATGTGAACGAGGCGAACTGAGAGTAAAAAGCAGCGCGGTGCAAGCGATTGTCAATTGATTTTTGCGCGATATCAGCGAAGTTTGCGAGTACTGTAACCGTGAAGTACTACTACCAAATTAGTGTTAGTATTTATTCGATTGTTCGGCGGTTCAGAGATCCATATAACAGGAGGCGCAGAATAATCAAGAATTCCCAGAATTCGTTACAATATTTAGTGCATTCAACCGATTGTTCAGATGATAGGTTCATCCTTATTGCTATCTCATGACAGGAAAAACTGTGAAGCGTTGTGTACTACGAAATTTTGAAACTTGATCAGATTATTTTTCAGCTGCATTAATAAAAGTTATGTGTTCTTCGCCACAGACGATGACAGTCCCGTCTTTACTTGTTCCAATTATGTATGTACTTATCTGAAAAATTCCCATTCATATGGAAATACTTTTCACAATACAAAAGTCAAAATTTTATTTAAAATTTACACTTTCGAATGCATTTCTACTAAAAACCACTGCAGACTAATAAAAATAATTATTTTTAGAATTGTTGAAAGCTTAATATGGTGTACAAGAAATTCTTAAAATAATAATATCAGTATTTTGTTTATTGATTTATTGTCGCCTAAAGTGCCAATAAAATATTAAGTGCCATTTTGAGCATTTACGAAACAAAACAGATGTCGTCTCCCCCATCCCACAAATATGAACTTCTGCTTGTCGTACGACTCCAAGTAAAAGCAAATGTGCATTACAGATTTGGAAATTAGTTATGCAAGCGGCAAAATTAACTTAACTTAATAAAAACGAAAATTATAATGCGAGGGCTGAAATATCAACAACGTTCTTAATTACTTTTTTTGGTAGGCAATATTTTTAGATTTATGTTAGCATTTTCGATGGTCGAAATATGTTATGAATTGTGGGGGGAGGGAAAGTAAAACAAATATGCTCGCATTTGGGGCCAATGAAAATTCGAAATAACAAAAGATACATTTACGCCCCGATTCTGAGCGTTACCGGTAAAATAGTACCCAGAACATTATGTAACCGAATATCGTTACCAGTTCTTTTATCCGCGATTCTGGCCCAAGTGGTAACGCTGTCATCACCGAAAAACTCACCAGTGTCTGTGGAGAAATTTGAAAGGTAGTTTTCTTCGCTTTAACGGTTGCCACTTTGGTCCATTTGGACCAAAATTGGTCTTGGTCCGCTCTTCCCTTTTCTTCAATTTTGGTCCTTTTTAGGCAGTAGCCACGATTGGTACTTCTCTTTATTTTTCACTCAGGTAAAAATTCACAATATTGCCCAAAACTTCGCACACTTTCGTTAGCCCCCATATAATTTTGAATTTACTTCAATGGAACTCTCACCATAAAAAATTGCTCAGTCCATAAAATGTACTAGAACAATAACATTTCACCTAGGATATAATTTATGCCATGCATTAAAAAGAAAAGTGTTGGCAAACACATTGTCGTTAATTGTTGATGAAATAACCGACTAATCAAAAAAACTCTTGTTTTATAATAATATTAATAACGGCTAGATATTTCGATCGGTTATACAACACTATGTAAAAAATATGAAAATAAAAATTGCTTCTCGCCTAGCATAGCTTATAGCGAGCACTCTGCCGTAAGCCTAACACTTTCAAAACTTATACAAAGATATTCTATGCATTACTTCTCGTTTGGCACGTTGATATTTAAATCTTTCTCACCCAGCTCAATGAGTTCAATGAATTCAAGGACTATTGTGGTGTTAAGCCACGCAATGTAATTGAAAACTAAGTATCTTGGCACAAGAAATATTTTAACTCGAAGACAGAAGGAAACAAATGCAAAAGAGATTTGATTTCGGAAGAAATGTTTTGTATACAATTATTCCCGTAGGTGCTAGCAGAACCCCTGAGGCCTGGGATCAAAACTCACACTTGCTGAATCTAGGATCTGATATGAAGTTTAAACGTTAAGGGAAAAAGTAAGCATATATAAAAATAGCACTAACAAAATTGCTTAGTTTCATTTATGATTTACTAATACAAATTTACTGATACAAATACATAGTTCGGCAACACCAGAACGCAAATTTTGAACCGTTTCTTACTAAAACCTAATTGCACTATACATTTTATTTCATTGCAATCAACAACATAATGCTAGTACCAAGAGCTTTGTGAACAAAACTAGGTTCACAACGTTTGGTTGGTGAAAGACAAAGACTTATCCTATGTCAAAATATAGTACCATTTTTGGTTGCATGCACATATATTTGTTTATTCAACTTGAATTAAAGGAAAGTCTTCACTATGTTTAGTAAAATTTTATATGGAACTAATAAAATAAAACAAAAATTTGGTCCTTTTTTTCGATGAATTTTGGTCCCAAATGAAAACATGGTGTGGCAATCGCGTTCGCTTTACCGAAAATGTCTCACTTGTAGATACGAGGTTAACGAATAAACTGGACGATGTGTATATGCATATTATGCATGATAAGTTTCTACATAGGTATATTGTATTTTATTCTGTGAAAGTACATAATGCAAACTCTTTACTTATTTGCGCTTACAATTCTTTATTTTTCAGTTTTGCCTTTTTCTAAACAACAGCTGTTGTGTGGTTATTTCGATGTAACCACCTACTTTTGTGGGTAAAAAATTATCCGGCTACTTTCGCGGGTAGAATACCAAAAGGGTGTAAAAGTTGCCACATGATTTCGTTACCGTGGTGAAGAATGTTGTTACCACACTAGAATCGGGGCGTCAATGTAAATGTTATTGCAGTGGGACGTTTATTGTTGAAGGTTCTCATGGGGGAGGATGTGTAAAGCGAAATAAATATAAAGCAGCTTTATTTTATTACTAAACCAACAGCTGCTTATGCCCAAGGTTCATAATGCTCAAGATACTTAAATCGAAAACATATGCGTGGACGAGGAAGTATATGCGCATAATATTGGAAACTGGGATCCAATTAATCGTCTTATTTATCAGAGATTTAAAAGAGAGAGCAGGTTGGGGTACTGA
Source organism: Eurosta solidaginis (assembly GCF_040869045.1). Lineage (NCBI taxonomy): Eukaryota > Metazoa > Arthropoda > Insecta > Diptera > Tephritidae > Eurosta > Eurosta solidaginis. The sequence goes on along the minus strand of NC_090321.1, from coordinate 233,027,380 downwards.
GCTAGGAAAAAAGGCTTGAGTACCAAGTACTTGTGACATTCGATGGATTAACATACGAGTGTAAGGCAAGCTAAATAATACTTTAAAATTTTCTAGTGCTAGCCGGGCGGTTTATTATCGGCTAGTCCTCGGCTTCTTATTATATTCTTTCCGCTTTACATCGACGAGATATTTTATCGATTTAATATTGAGGTTGTATCGATATGTGCTATATAATAATCCGAAAAGTCATCGATAACGGGTTAATAACAAATTGGTAATACATACTACGATAACAAATATAACACTTTTCAATAACAAATTGATGACACTCAGAAAACAAGTCTTTGCTAACAAATCTATAATTTTTCGTTTCGGTCGGCAAACCGATAACTTTTTGATAATATATCGATAACGTTTCGATAAAAAATCGGAATATTTTCTATAAACAATTGTTCGTTTTTCGATAAGAAATGGATATCTTTTCTATAAAACACTGTATAAAAAACCTGTATCGATAGCTTTTCGGTAGATAACAAGCTGATAACAAATAGGTAAGACTGATATTAAGTCGAAAATTAAACAATAACATTTCGTTAGCTTATGATGAACTTTCGACGAATATTCGATAACTTTTTGATAGTAAATTCATCGATATCCGATGACAAACCATAATCTCGTTGATAGTTAATCGACAACCTTTGTTATCGCTATAGAGTTTACAACCCTTCGATAACAAATCTATAGCTCGTCAATAATGAATGAATAACGCGTCCATATATCGTCAACAACAAACCGATAACTCATCGATAGGTAGCCGTTAATACTTTTATAACAAATTGATTACACTTCGCCCGGTTTCGGTTCGGACTTCGGTTTTGACTTTCAATCTTTCCTCGCCTCTCTACTCCTTTTTGTTTATCCTTTCCTTTCCCTTCCTTTCCTTTCTTTCCTTTACTTTTCTTTCATTTCATTTCCTTTCCTTTCCTCTCCCTCCTTTCTTTTCTTATCCTTTAATTTCCTTTTGCATGGGCGGATCCAGAGAGGCACTTTGAGGGGGAACTTCTCAAAAAAAAAAAATCCGTTTTTTTCCTTATGCACAATGGACTTAGCGGTGGTAGCGCATAGCGATTTGTTTTATATCCTACTAAATTCAACCGGAAAATCGTTAGTCTCGAAAATAAAGTTTATGTGAGCATTGCTCATCCACTTATCGGTCTATTCGTCAGCCTATTGGTCCATGGGATCCTCATCACAGGTTTTGTTTGCAATAAATCTCATTTAAAGAAATGTTTTGTAATGAAATTCTTCTGAACGCGTCTAATACTCCTGTAAAAAATAAATATTATTTCAAGATGAAATATAATTCTGTGATACCTGAATACCTTACGAGGTGTTTCCGACATTACCACACATCTCTACCGCTTCTTTCCATGTGTTTGGCGATATTGTTCATAAAAATACATTAACACAACAATTCCAAATAATAATAAATGGAGTAAGGAGGATCGACTTCGCTATTTGCCGAAATATTTTTATATCCAGTTCAAAGTTTAACCACTTAAAGATCTGTAAAACTACATAGCTGTCACCCGATCGAAAAATACGGCACAGATTATAGGAAACATTTTAAATATTACCGAAAGTTCTGCGAAAGGCGGAAGGTTTCCAAACCTAGTCAAATTTCTACCAGAATGAAAACAGCGATCTGGTTAATTTTTAGTAAATGTTCGAGGAGTGGATTCTAGAGCAAAGTCGTCTACGTCTTCTTAAATAGAGTTGAAGCACCCAGATATGTTGAAAATTGTAAACCCGATCTTCCCAATAATTGCTACTGGAGCATTCCACTGTTGGTATGGGACAAAACTTTAACTTTTTCCGACAACGTTTTTAGTGTATTAGGATTGTATGGTACATGTGTAAATAAAAAGAGAAACCTGCTCTTGAAATATTTGTATGTGTGTGTGTGAAAAATCGCCAAAAAGCATTGTTTGTACGGCACACCAGTCAGTCAGCTGAAACTTCAGCGAAACTATTAATATTAAAAAAAACAAAAACAAATACATTTGATAGTAGTTGTATCAAGGCTTATTTAAATAACAAAGAAAATTTAAATACGTTTATTCAAAAAAAAATGTGTTTACAAATAAATTCTTTTTACGGGACATGTGGGCAATTCGATTTCCGCCAACACCCACGTACGCCCTCTTAACGTAACATAACCTTATATCGTAGCGTGCTCCACGTCCTCCAAAAATCCTGTGTTCAAGCCTCGGGCAAAGCAACTTCAAAAATTTAGAAACAAATTTTCCCAATTAGAAAACTTTTTCTAAGCGCGTCGCCACACCAAAGAGTTCTTATTTGTTAAGAGCCGTCACTCGATACTTTGGCAACAATAAAGCAACCAATTCATGCCGAATGTTTTCTCAAGGAAGTTTTGGTTATTTTTCTTTAACTGCATCCTAAATATTTATGCGGTGTAGTTATTTTGCGTAATTACGATTTTTAGAAAAAGAATTATTTAATTAATTTAATACAATCAATAAAATAAACACAAATACGCCACGAAAATGTATAGAAGGCATTTTTATAAACATATCTGACAAAACAGCGCCTACCTTGAGAAAACATCGAGTAATTTGCCAAATTATAGAGTGACGGCTCTTAACAAATAAAAACTCTTTGGCCCCACTGCAGTGAAGGCCTTGGGGAGTGTTATCAATGTTGATGGTCCTTTGCCGGATGCAGATCTGGTATGTTCCAGTAACAAGCACCATTAAGAGACTAGCCCGACCATCTCGGGAACGATTTGGTATGACCACATGAAACTTTCTAAGCCATCCCACGCTCCCACCCATTAGATCCATGAGGAACATGGGGTGGCCAGAGCCTCGGCTGTTATAGAAACAGAATTCTCCACGGGTAGGTGAGGTTGACAATTGGGTTGAAGAAGCTATATATTGCGCTGACAGCCCCTTGAAAGGTTTGCGCTACACAACCCCTTGAATCAATTTGGTATTTTAGTCGCCTCTTACGAAATGCATACCTACCGCAGGTATATTCTAAGCCCTCTAACCTGCAAGACGGTTCGAGTAGGGACCTGTCAAACTCACGGCGTGCACGGCGAGGGTAGAAGGGGTCTTAAGATCCAGTATAAGCAGATACAACAAGCTGCCATATCAATGTAGTGTCTTTTACCAGGGTATTACAAATATTGGAAGAAAAAAGTATAAACTGTCTTCGCGTAGACTTTTTAATTTGACAGCCAAGTAGCGTCCTAATCAGATTCGACGAAGTTACAGTTGCACAGGATCAATTAAGTAAGAAATTCGTGCAATATCTTACGACATTAGACAAAAAAGTTAGTATTATCACTAAAAAATTACTCTAAGACCATGATGGACTTACAGCCTACTGATTATTCTTTGTGATATAAATTTTTTTTTTTCATACTCGAGTATATTATCAATTATACCAGAATTTAGTCACACTTATTTTTTTCCTTAAGGCTCCATTACTGATACTTAGCATAGACTTGACTTGGCTTGCGAACTGTCACTTACAGTTCTGATAAATGAACATTGCATGTTACTGATTACTCAAAACTTAACTTGACTTAGAAGTCTGTTGAATTTTGATTTTCTATGTAAGTTCTAAGTGACGTTTACATTTTGAGATGCCATTTGTTTGTTTCCATTTCATTTTGACATTTTGTCATACAAATTGACATTTATTTAAAAATAAATTTCAACGCTGATTATGATGCCAGATTTTATGCGCCAAGTGGAGTATAATCGTGGCTAAGTTGCCAAGTTTACGCCAAGTCAAGTCAAGTCTATGCTAAGTGTCAGTAATGGGGGCTTTAGTCGAAGATACGTTTTATGAAAGGTCAGATGCTTTCTGGGAGGCCTATATTTTTTCAATATTTTTGTTTATCCATTAACGGTACATTAAAAGTCGGTTATAAAAAAGCAGAAATAAAAGACCGAAGAGATTTGCTTATAAAGGAATATATATATTAAGACAGACGTCTATGTATACCTAGTAGCATTTCTAAAGCATAAACGCTACGGTGAAAGCAAACCATCCAGAATATTTACTTATATGTAAGTAGACAGATATTTTACAAAGAAAAGTAGTCTTGGACTGAATAATGAATATCTACATATGTATGTAATTGCAATGCCCTTAATTCAATGCGATATCTACAAAGGTTTGTGGCCATGTGCGCGTCATAAAATAATTTTGGCTGAATTATGACTAGGCCACACAGCAGCAAAGGTAAAACATCTCGCTGTCGAATATGCGCTAAAACATGTGTTGAGATGCGCTTGCGCAAACACAAACAACATAGAAAACATAAATACACAAACACTATAAAAACAAAAATAAACACACGAATATTTCTTCAAAAAATGTTATCCTTATATAAGGCTTAATTTATTTTAACAAAGTGTTATAACATGAGGCCCCATAAACTATAAGGAGAATCATGGTAAAAAAAACTAAAAACTTGGCGCAATTTATCTCTGGGGACATTTAGGACCAGCTTTCCTCCGAATTTCCGTCACGCTCCTTTATAATTTTTCCTAAACGGGACGGGACCTACATGTTTTACCCCGACTCCTAACGGCAGCTGCCAGGCAGATGAATTTTCACAGAGAAGCTTTTCATTGCAGAAATACACTCCAAGTGTTTGCTAAACCACTGCCGAGAAGAGACTCCGGTAACCGATACCCCAATTCCTGTGATAGGAATATGTGTTCCATCGCTATGACGAAGGAAAAAGCTTTTGCTGTTAAGGTAGATAAGATGAGATGCTTAGCGCCTTGGTAGCCACGAAAATGTTGACAGATATAAATTTGAAGGTATGGATAACTTCTGCCATCTAGAACGAGCCATTATATAGAAACAAATGTTGTCTCAAAATTCCGGCTTATACTATTTTAGACTGGGTCACCGAAAATTGGGTCCTTCAATTAAAACATTTTTTTAAGACACATTTTTTTCATAAATTAGATAACAAAAAAGGTGGTTATTTTGGGCTAACCCTTACCACAGTATGAAAACAAACATTTCGCATTTCATTGATTTTGGGAATTTTTCAACTTGAAAATTATTTTTTCCGATAATTCTTTTTCCAAGGGTGGGCTAACGAAAAAAGAATGGGCTATCCTAGGCTAACCCCGTAAAAATAAGCCACAGAGAAAAAAACAATAATTTTGGATCTTTTGTTTTACTTTGGGGGTTTTTTAACTTAAAAAATTTGTTTGCGACCATAATTTTTTCAAAGGATGGCTAGCGAAAGATGGATGGGTAAACGAGCCACAGAGAGAAAATTAAGCATTTTGAATTGTTTTTGAGGGTTTCTAACTTGAAAATATGCGTTTTACGATAATTTTTGACGAAGGGTCCTACAGAAAAAGAGAGTGGAGCTTCCTGAACTAACCTAACGACATAGTTTCTATTAGAAAAATTCGCGTTTCGTGGCGCCAGCTTAACTCAGCTTTGAAGTTTTTTCCCCGAATATTTATTTTTCAAGAGTGCGCTAACGAAAAAAGGCTGGGCTATCCTTGATACATCTTGGCAAACGAATCACAGTGTAGAAACAATGATTTTGGGGATTTTCAACATGAAAATTTTTTTTCGATGCTGTTTTCCCAGGGTGGGCTAACGAGGAAAGGTTAGTTATCCTGGGTTTGTACTTCTTTTATATCAGTTTCGTTTTATGATTTTCCGCCAATTTCCATACAAAATTGAAGAATCTTGCAATTTTTGCGTAACTTTGCCGAGAGCTAGCGGCGGATTTAAGTTTATTGGGGCCCCTGGGCACCAATGATGTGGAGGCCCCCTTGTAAGGGATTTAAAAGAGAAATAAATAAAAAAGACGTGCAGGTAGTTAGGTTTATTATATTATTTATTACCTGTAATCATAGGAAGCGCTTCCGTGTCTTTTTTTCAGCGAAACATTTTATTATATCGTCAATATTAATATCACGTACAATGACACGCTCATGCTTATAATAGTTAAATGGTTCAATCTTTTTTGAGTCATCGATACTCTCAAGGAATCATTGACTAGATTTATTTTGGAAAAAGACCTCTCTCCAGTACAGTTACTTATCAATAAAGTTAAATGAATTCTTAAAGCCATTTCAGTTCATTTTTCAATTATCAAGGAGTACATCGTTTGTTCTATGCTGATCCCAGCTTCAGGTTCGAATTCAAGCAATTCAGAACAAAATTTTTGCAATAAAAGAATTTCCATTTCTAAATTAGAGTCAATATCATTCGTGTAAATATTAAGTAACTTTTTAGCACTCTCTGCTAATTCACATGAAGGCAATTTATCGAATTTCGATAACAAGACAAATCTCGATTCAACCATCTTGTATGCCGCAATTCCCTCATTCAAAGCACTGATAAAATTATCGGCTAGCGGTATAAATTCTAATATTCTAAATATTTAGAGGTTTTCCGGTTGTTTATTTTTTGTTGTCTTTTAAATAAATAGATCACCCCTGATGATGCTAGGAAGTCTAGCGAAACGTTGGGTTGGAAAAGTAAAATAAATTCTTTTATTTGCACTTCACAATTAATGGTCAAAAGAGCCTAACTCAAAAATTTAAATCTAATATTATCACTGGGAGTAAATTCAGCATTTTCTGCATAGTCATAATCGAGAGGATTCAATCTTACATTTCTTCGACGAACAAGATCTTTCTTGTAATCAAAAATGTTTGTCAACATTTTACCTAAATCTTCATAATGTAAAAATAAATCTCTTTTATTGGCTACAAATTTTTTTAATGCTCGCATGCACTGCAAGGCTGTATTTAATAATACATTCGGACTTTGAATTGTTTTACTGGTATTATTGACATTATCAAGAACATCATTCCAAAATGTTGCCATAATAGCAGTTTCCAGAGTACACATTCTTTTTATAATATCCTTCAGCTTGATATCGTATTTTTGCTTCATATTCTTCTCTGTTATTCATTATGGATAATAGAGTTTCTAATATTAATGGGTAACTTTTCATAAAAGCTTTATTAGCTTCAGCTCGACTTGACCACCTAAAAAAACATTTAAAATTTATCTTTTTCATTAAACATTATTTCATAAAATAGGTGGATTGATAGATTTAAATTAAATAAGATCTCATAATATTTAAAATTATAAGAGAATTAATGAAATTAATTATTGAAATTGAATAATTAAGTTTTTGAAATATTTAATTATGTATGACATATTGAATTTAATTACGATTCATAGGATGGAAAAAAGGACCTTGATTTATGATTTTATACTGGCAGTGGCAGATTATTAGGAGGCTACATGATGGTGCTATAGGTTCGAGACCCACCGTCTGCAGGGTGCTTCCTGTGACCTGGCACTCTCTAAATTATACTTTGTTAAATCAAGAAGAGGCGGCGGAGAAATACTATACAATTAAAAAAAATACTTTACTAAACCACGAAAGAGAGAGGAATATTATGTTTTGTCTTTTTTTTTTTAATTTTAAAATATTTCTCCATCTTTTATTTGTTGAAGTATTGTTTTTTTATTATAATTTCATAGTATTTCAAATTTCTCCCCTGCCTGTTACAGGTTTAAGGGTTAAGAGTTAGGGTTTATTTATTATAATTTTTTAGTATTTCTCACCCGCCTGTCTGAGCCCGGCAGGGCCCCTTTTGAATTTCAGTCTCGGACCTCACGCAGTTTTAATCCGCCACTGTTCTGTGGAGGCCCCTACCTTGTGGGGCCCCTGGGCACGTGCCCCAAGTGCCCTTATGTAAATCCGCCGCTGGCTAGAGTCTTGAAACTTAGAATTGTGAAAATCTTAAAAAAACGTCCGGACTTGGAAGTTTAGTATCGAGTTTAAAGGATTTTCCCGATAACACTGTGACCTGAAACTTGAACGAAGCTTTTGGTCTCTATTAGGTTGTAATATTAAGGATAAAAGACTTTTCTCTATGAGACAGGGATCGCGATATTAAGGCGTATTTAGAAACTTCATTTACAACATTTGGAATCTCACGATCAATTTTGAGTTAGAAACATGAAACCTTACATATAGTTATGGTCGCCTTGACCTAGAACATCAAAGTTCAACAAGATAATGTTTTTATTTAAAAAGGCATTTTTCGTTTCTTCTGGTCCATTTATATAAAGGAAGTACCTAAAAATAGTTTTTCTTCTTTATCTTGAACTGCGTAGGCCATTGAATCATGCAGTAATCTATCGACGAACAAAATTTTGTGAAAATTTTGTCTGCCAACTTAGCCGATTAGCCCAAAAAGTTCTAGTAATACGCGTTATAAATGTAAACGGTGGACAGAGCGGGCTTCGACGTCGCCGTCTCCCTTAATTCTTGTAATCGCATACACAATTTCTTGTTGCGATATGACCGAATAAACGATTTCCTCATAAGCTCAACAGCGTTTGTAGGTTTATCTATTTTTGCTGCTCAAGTATAATTTTATTATTCTTATGCACCTTTTATTATGATTTGTCTTTGTTGAACCGCATCGTTCGTGGCGTAATGCCACAAAATCTGTTTGTAACTGTGGTTACTTCCGTTGCAGTGTTAACTGAATTTGCGCCATTTGGTGGCATCTAAAAAGCTGCTTATATATTATATACAAATGAGTTGGTAGACGCTGTCGGTAAATACAAATTTGTCTGTTAATATTTGAAATTTTTGTTTAGTAATCTTATTAACGTCACAAAGCAAATAAAAAATTTACTTAAGGTTTTTATAGAACTAAAATTCTTTAAGTATGAGTAGCACAACAGTTTCCCGACACTAATGTGAAAATTAACACCTTGATTTCCGGTGCTGTGTTTAGTGTAATTATGAGATTGTGCTTGCTGTACTAGGCTCTTATCGGAAATCACACATGTAACAATTGATGTTATTTTTTCAGCCGCTACTGGTAATGTTGCAAGCGGTAACAGCGTCAAAAATATAATAAATAAAAATGCGGCTGACACTTTTAACATTGCGATGTCCTATAAAATTGACGTCCTCTGCAGACCTATTGAACGCATGATTAACTGATTAAGTCGTAGGTGCCCTGTTGCGCATCGTAGTAGTAGTTCCTAACTAGCGCAGAACTATCGATTTAAAAGACGGTATTAGTTCTAGGTCTGTCCTCTCGCAGTGCTTCTATCCGACACTTGCCAAATTGTGATAACCTATGAAATGGTAATTTCCCTCCTTTGCAGACTTTTTGAACGCGTTCTTAAGCGCTGTTAGTAAAAGTGTGGGTATCAACTGTCCCACTCTGCATCCGATTAGCGCTAGTTCAAAGGTTCATTGACCCTGTAATATGAAACTATAATTTTGAGTGACTGTCTCCCATATTTTCTGCAGGGTTGACTGCGATATTCCCATCACCGATCATTCGAAAATCATGGCCAAAAAGGTCAAAAAGATCAAGTTCTTGGTAATGGTTGGGATACCTTACCAAGGAACGGAATTTGACGAAAAAACGGAAGGAACCAGAGACTTATACTTTGATCATAATTAAAGCTAGAACTTTTGGCTACAATTTATCTATACATATTTACTGACTACTTCGCTCTCGCTTTACTAGATTAAACTGTAATCTAATATAAAAACAATTCCAAATATGTTAAGCCATTGTACACAACTTTTTCCCACTGATTTTCATCTCCATTTCTTTTTAGTTTAGCCTTACTTTCACTGTTCCCATTTATTCTTCTTCTTCATTTTACTTTTCCTAACCCCCTTCCTCGTTCTCCTTTTTTCTTTATTCTTTAACTTCCGCTGAAATTTTCCGTTCTCCTACGCTCTTTCTTATCCCTTTTTCCTTCTACTTTCTGTTTGAATTGCCTTCGGGCTTTCTTTCACTTCCCTCTCGCTTTACGGCTTCCCTCCTTCGTTCCCGTTACAATTCACACTCTGTTCTTCCACTTTAACTCTCCCTCTGATTTCCGTCACCTCACCACCATAATTTTTCAAGCCCCCTTCATCCCTAGATCCTTCCCCTTTCTATAGACTTTGTCTTATCCGTTTTCCGTGAGCAACTCTGCTTCCACCTTCCATACTCCTCCTCGTTTATGTCCTTCTAATAGCTCATTCCTTCTTCTCCCACCTTTCGGATACCCGCATTCCACTTTCCCCTCCTCTTTCTCATTATCTTCCTATTGCTCGCTATCTTCAACTCACCATTTTTTTTTTCTGACTATACCTTGCCCGCCGTGGTGTGGTGGTAGCGCGCTCCGCTTACAACACTAAAGATCCTGATATCAAATCCCGGTAAAGATAATATCAAAAATTTAGAAACAAGTATTTTCAATTAGAAAAAAGTTTTTTAAGGGACTCTCGCCAGTGATTTGGCAATTAATCCGAGTGTATTTCTACCAGGAAAATTTAAAAAGAACAGGACACAAATCGGAAGAGAAGCTCACCCTTAATTCGAATCGGAGGTATATCGCACCTCGTTTTTACTTTTTTTTATCCCTTCTCTAGCCGCTCTCTCTCTCTTTCATAGCAGTAACAGGGACTGCTTCTTTTATCTTCTTTCAACTCTTCCTTTCATTCTCTATCTGCCTTCATATTTCCCTCTATAAATTTCTTAATTTTTCCCTATTTTTTCACGTTATATTTACTTTTGGTTCTCCTACCTCGATTCCTAATCTTTTTCCCATTTTCTTCTTCCCCCGTTACTTGTCTCCTTAAAGAGGGGTTATATTAAGAGTAAATAAAAGCGAAACGTATAAACATATCCGTGAAGGTGGGGTAAGAAAAAAGGGCAGTAAAATTGGGGCGTTTTTTCCTATTCAAACTAATACACAACGATGCATCCAATCGTTAAAGCTTCAGAATCATTTCAATACTATTTCGAAATAAAGTGTTACATGAGCCTTTGGTAAGATATGATTTTTTTCAGGAGCACCGAACACATATCTTTCGTAGAAAAAATAGTAGTACAGTGAGACTTTAACAAGTTCGGGGTGTAATGCGCCTGAAAACAATCCGGGAGAAATCCTGAAATTATAGAAAAAACATCCCGAAGCGACACTTAAATTGTTCCAAATTTGTCCCGTAATCATCTAATAATGCTGAACTGTTCCCGAATTGATACCTAAAATAATCCCAAAGTGATCCAGTTACAATCCAAAAATGGGTTCGAAACCGTCTAGAAGCTATACAGATGTTATCCCAAAATAGCACCTATGAGAAAGTAAATGATCCTGAAGTTGTTTCAATTTGTTCAAGAAAAAGTATCTAAATAATTGCGGCAATAATCCCGAAGTGATCCTGGAATTGGCACTGAAATAGTATCGAAATGTTTTTGAAAATAAACTATAAATATTGAACTGATTAGACTTTTTTCATACACGCCCTATCTCCGCTCAAGTTGTATTGAATTTATGCTGATAGGGCGTTTTTGAAGCACATTTTTATATAGGGAGTTATTCAAAAGTTTGCTCAGATAGGGCGTTTTCATCCCGAATTTTCGAACAAATATCCGCTGTGACATCTTTATTATTTAGAATCAATGGAGCTATTTTTTTAAGTTGGTTCTTATGAAAAAAAATTATTAGAAAACCTTTCAAAATAATTATGGAAAAACAAATATGGGGAGCAATCACTACTACACACAAATCGCACAATCCTTCAAGTCAAGCCCCGCATCTTGCCAAATTACGTCAAACCGTCAATATAAAAGAGAAGGCGCGTACTGAGCAACAACAATGGAGAACAAAATATACAAGAATTAAAAATGAAAAAAAAAAAACAATCAAACAATCAAACAACCAAAACAACTGCAAGTAAAAAGAATAAAAGAGAATAATGAAATCAGCAACGATCTGATAACAACAAATGTTAACAAGCAACAAAAACAAGGAAGAGGATGTCCTGCTCAACGGGATTGTATGAATGAATGAATGGAATGAAAAGAAATTAAAACGTGAATGAACGCCAGATGATGATTGGAATAATAATAATAAACACAAATACGCCATGTGCTGAGTAAATGCAGAAGCAGGATCAACAGACGTAACAGGATGCATTACAACAAAACGTAGGATCAAACCAAAAATATCGTTGTACAAAATACATACGAATATGAAATGAACAATATAATAAAATTAAAAGTAATGAAATATTTTTCCTTATCCTGACCTGTTCCAATCGTGCTGTGCGCAATGCGGAAGTAAAGCGCAGGCACATAAACGGGCAAAGCGGTTTCGGCAAAATAATAAAGTAAAAGAAGTGTGGAAGGAAAAAAGATGTTAACATGGTATGAGGACATGCTTACGCTGGTTGGGAAAAAATACCAACACCAGCGGAAAACGTTACTAATCCACTAAATATATTCAAATTGAGGACTGCAGGATGCTCGCCTGTTGTGATATATGTACAACGGTATTTATTTATAACAAAAATAAAATAAGCACAAAACATTTAACACAATGACTGTGCAACCCGTCAACAGGCTGAGAAAAGTAAGGACTACAGTCTTTCTCATAGCATCACACAAATCAGTAGTTATGAATGCCTCACTCAAACTATATATACGAGTATAAATTATGTTAACAGTTAAATTCGACTACATTTTGTGAGCAAATTGTTTGAATACACCCCCCGACTACCTTAACTAAATGAAAACATTTATTACCTGTGATTTTGTCGCAGTAATTGTAATATCATAGTAAATCGTAACACAGGCGCAAAGAAATCACCTTGATTGACTGACTGTAATGACAAGCACTCCGAGTGTATTTCTGCCATGAAAATCTCTCAGTTAAAACTCATCTGCCTCGGAGATGCCTTTCGGAGTCGGCATAAAACAAGTAGGTCCCGTCACGCCAATTTGTAGAAAATATTTAAAAGGAGCACGACGCAAATTGGAAGAGAAGCTCGGCCTTAGATCTCTTCGGAGGTTATCGCGCCTTTTATTTATTTATTTTTTAAGTAAGGTCGTACGTATGTATGTATATGTAGCAAGCATGCGTATTTATGTATTCACATAATTTACTTTCGTACAAAGCTGTCGCAACAACTTTTTTTGGTTCATTTGACTACTAAAACGGTCAATTACGAATCAACGATTTGTGCGCAGTTGATTCAACATCTTGTTGCGGTGGATAAAAAGTGACAGAAATTTCGGTTGAATTGACCCGTATTTCGGTTGATTTTACTAATCTTTTTCTTTCAGTGTAAGTATGAATGCCCATCATGAACCTTAAGTCTTCTCTTAAGAAATGTGAGTAACCTTGTAAGTTTAATATCGTTAGCTTAGAAATTTTGCAACCCAACGTTTCCGTCGAAGCTTTTTCTGCTTGGTGGAGCATATAAAACTCCTGTTTTCTTTTGATTTCTCCCAAACGAATTGCAATGCTCCTTTCGGGGTACTACGTACGTACTTTTTTATGTGATTCTCCACCAAATATCATAGCAAAATATTAGCTTGGCAATTGGTGTAAATACTCAATGAGGGAGTGTGAGGCAAGGAGAGGAATCAGAAGGCTTTCGCTCATAGGGCAGTATATATTTGGATTAGGTGTAAAATATATTTTCCTAGAACCTCTGAAAACAAATGCTTAGCTTTCATTAATGTTAGTCACTACTTTCTAGGTTTGATTGTCCCTCGTCCTCCATAGCTTAAACAAGATCTGTATTTCTGTTACCGCATGCCATTACAACTCTTGCTACATGATCGCTCATAATGAGCTTTTGAAACCTTCCGTAATCCGCAGGCCACGTGTTATTTTTATACTCAGCGTGCTTTGCAAATAGAGTATATTAACTCTGATTGGATAACGGTTGGATGTACAGGTATAAAGTAATCGGGATAGATATAGACTTCCATATATCAAAATCATCAGTATCGAAAAAAAATTTGATTGAGCCATGTCCGTCCGTCCTTCTGTCCGTCCGTCCATCCGTCTGTCCGTTAACCCGATAACTTGAGTATTGATATATCTTCACCAAATTTGGTACACGAGCTTATCTGGATTTGATTAGATTGGTATTGAAAATGAGTGAAATCGGATGATAACCACGCCCACTTTATATATATATATATTTTATATTTTAAAATGGGCGTGGCACCGCCCACTTGTGGTAAAATCAATTTTACAAATATTATTAATCATAAATCAAGAATCGTTAAACCTATCGTAACAAAATTCGGCAGAGAGGTTGCCTTTACTATAAGGAATGCTTCGAAGAAAAATTAACGAAATCGTTTAAGGTCCACGCCCACTTTTATATAAAAGATTTTTAAAAGGGTCGTGGACGAATAAAATAAGCTATATCTTTGCAAAAAAGAGCTTTATATCAATGGTGTTTCATTTCCAAAGTGGATTTATAACAATAAATAGAAAAACTTCAAGTTTAAAAAAATGGGTGTGGCACCGCTCCATTATGACTAAGCAATTTTCTATGGTTCGTGAGCCATAACTCGAAGAAAAATTAGTTCAGAATAGAACCATATATATATGGGGTATTCCATCCCATTTCGACCAATTTTGAACCCGACCCCTTTAGAATTGGCTGAAAGCTTTTCTTCTTTTTCTAGCTCACGAAAGACGTTTTTCAGAAGTTTTTCAAATTTTTTCATCCAAGTCAAAAAAAGATGAATTTTTAAAAAAACACCGTTTTTGTTTTCAAAATGCTATAACTTTTTCAAAAATTGACAGTTTGGGATCTTTTTTTTTTTAATTTTTTTTATATGTACTTTTCGGAAAAAATTCAAAAAAAATTTTAAAAACTTCTGAAAAACGTCTTTCGTAAGCTAAAAAAAGAAGAAAAACTTTCAGCCAATTCTAAAGGGGTCGGGTTCAAAATTGGTCGAAATGGGATGGAATACCCCATATGTATTATTGCGCAGCCTTGTAACACTATTAAGCACACAAAACAAACAACAACAGCATTTCAAGTGTACACCTGGGTATGTTTCCGGTTTCACCGGAACTTAGACTTCCTTACTTGTTCCAATTAACCGTGTATCTTTCTTATTTCTTCGTGTCACAATAAAGCACACATACACAGCGCTTTACTGCCTCCGTGCGCAAGCGTGGCCGTAGACAGTGATAATTTCCCCGGCTCGCTGGAGTTCTATGACATCTACAGAGGTGGTACGTAGGCAATAAGAAACATGATCCCACTATTTGGTTGCATCATAAAATCTTTAAGCATGGCCTTGCGAATCGGACTGCTTACGCAGCGGTGCAAGCCATCCCATTATTAAACCACAATGAGATACTTTTCATATATCAAATCTTATATGAGAGCCACTTTTAAAAATAAATGGTTCCCACAAAGAACAACCGTAAAATATTTTTAAATAGGTTAACAAAAATTTATAGCTCATTCGCAAACTATTATTACAAGAACTTATAAGTTGGTTGGGAGTTATTCTGGAGTTGTGAAAATACTGAAAACTTATTCAAAAAAGACTGAAGGTGCGTAAAAATAAGTAAATGAATGAAAGAATGGCTGAACTAGATGTGTTGTTTTGTTTTTGTGTGCCTTCGAGTTCATTGTTGGCAGCACGTCTCCTGTCGTTTATGTTTAACTTGTATATCCGATAATAGATTTTCTATTTCCTTAGGAATATGCTGTAGGCTACAAAGTCTATGCGCATGAAATATGTATCTATGCACATCCTTGCGCACACAAACCCATGCACAACATCAAGAACACATAATAATATTTGTTTGTAAGTCCTTTTCTGTGATTAGCACAAAATTGCTTACGCTTCCTGCTTGACTTCCCAACTAAATTCTATTTATTGGCATCCTAGGGCTCTAACTATTCAAAAGTATTTGTTCAAATTTCTTTTTAAGGATATTTCCTTCTTATTATTATTCTTTTGTTCAGCCGCAACTAATTTTTGTGGGTTTTTACATTGGACTTTAATGCTACATATGGATGTTCTTAGTGTAGTATGTGTGTATAGGTATGTTTGTCCGTGTATTGTTTTGCTTCCGTTTCGCATTTAGAATTGAAGCGCTAAATCTGCGTGTGAAGCGGAAGTGACACGACTAAATATGAGTTTATGATGAACCTTTGTAAAATGTGTAGTTCCGTTCAATTTCATATTTTAATTATTTTTGTATGGAGGCACAGACTTAATTTTCGCAAATGGCAAAGTCGGTGTGGTGACATAAGGTCAACGTCCAAAAGGCCAATTGATGTTATGATCATTTAAAATGTTCATAAGATAAATAGGCTTTAAGACGACTTCAATGGTCACAAGGTCAATGGACTTTGTGACCTTTTTTATGTTACTTTATTGCGTTTTGAGAAATTTCCGCTTCCTATAACCATATGCAGTAATTTAAGATCGGCACGAAAACAAAAACTTCCGGAGGATGGACTATGTTGTTTCTACATCGAAAGAATCCTTAGCGACCCAGCTTTAAATCCGATTTTGCATTGTAATAAATCCTGAATAAAAAAAGTAACACCGCAGGGAAAAATTTGGAAGAAAAAGCCGCTCGTTTTTTTTTTATTCCAAATTTTCTATAAACTCTTAATTGAATAAATGTTTGTTATCTCATACGGGACCTCATTGCGCTTTTTTTTTTTTTTTTTTGTTTATCAGATTTTCACTTAATGGGACCAAAATATAGGAAAAGGAACGCCGTATCCGAGAATATGAAATACAATATTTTTTTTCCTTATGTAACTGTAATTGAACAGTAAATAACTTTATAATACGTGGGGTTACGAAACAAAATAATTGAGCTTGTGGCCACTGTAGAAAAAAAGAGTTGACATTATGACCATTTCGGAAAAGCAGGATGGTTAAAACGTCGATATGGCTGACATCGTAACCATTTAAAATTATACGTTGTGACCACTTAAAATGTCTTAACTTCAATTGACTGTGTGGCCA
Source organism: Eurosta solidaginis (assembly GCF_040869045.1). Classification (NCBI taxonomy): domain Eukaryota; kingdom Metazoa; phylum Arthropoda; class Insecta; order Diptera; family Tephritidae; genus Eurosta; species Eurosta solidaginis. The sequence goes on along the minus strand of NC_090321.1, from coordinate 233,010,509 downwards.
TTTGAAGTGCTCATAAAGTCAATCGAAGTTACAGCCGTTGACCTTATGTCACCCCTCATATGGTCATAACTTCAACTATTCTGCAGTAGCTCGCAGAGTGTTTGAAGATGTCTAGATGTGAAAAGGGTGTGCCCCTGAAGGCGTATCGTACTATGGTGGGGTCTACCAGGGTTAATACACTAGTTATACTCGTTAGAAGTTGCTCCACGAACACCAAAAGTGTAGTAAGGGCATCATATCGGCCTTGGTGGTAAATCCTACCAATTTTTGCAGCAAACTTAATTTTGTGGATGATAGAAACCACTGAAAAAAATCTTTAGATACTGCCCAAATAAAAAAATTATTTATTTCCAAGCTTTTATGTAATAAAGATGGTGCTTATAACCCTTCAAACCATAATATCAGTTTGGTCGTCGATCAAATTTCTAGTCTATGTGAGGTAATGAAGGAGCGGCCAGTTCAACCTAACCTAACCTTATCTTTTTTTCGGACCCTCCCTAATATACATACGCATATTTTCTTCTAAGGCTCCATTTCCTAAAACAAATAAGTAAACACATACAAAAATACATATGTATATGTATTCGTTTTCAATAAAAGAAAATTTTCGTATGAATGTATGTATGTATGTGCCCCATGAATGATATTATATCCAATTTCACCAATTAAATGTTATTGTTTTTCTTCGACTTCTGTTTGCCTTTGTGTTCTTTTAATTTCTTACTGATTGAGTGCTGCGTGGCCACATGCTAAAAACGGCAGCTTTTCTTCAATATTTTATCTGAATAATTGCTTTATCGCAGTATTATTTGCTTTTTATTAGTCAATTGCAATTAGAGCTAGGAATACCGAGTAGACGGGTTAAGTTAGGTTGAACTAACCGGTCAATAAAGACCTCGCAGAGATTGAATATGTCCATAGTGTTACCAGAATTTGTTTGACGACCAAACGGAAGAACACCAGACAGGTAACAGGACATATGTTATAGAATAACTCCGTCCTCTTGGCAAATACTAGAAGTTTTTTAGAACCCATCTTACTTGCTGCCTCGAGATCTGGCAACTCTGCCGCCCTTAATAACTGGAAGCTTGACCTGGCGAGCGCAGGACACGAACACAGAACGTGCTAAACCATTTCTTCCTGCAGCTCGCACTTCCTACACCTGCTGTTATTGACGAGATCTAACTTATAATCATGTAACACCAGACGACAGTGTCCAATTAGTATGCCGACCGTGAGCCTTAAGTCTTCTCACTTCAGAGATATGAGCCACTTTGTGATCTTAGAAATTGTGCAGCACCGAGCTTTTGTCCATGCCTTTCCTGTTTGATGGACCACATGCTGCTCATGTCTTCTTTTAATTTATCCCAAACGGATTGGGATTTCTATTGTGGTTTCAGCGAGTGTTGCACTCTTCTTTGTTATGGAAAAGGCCGATTCGTTACCTGCTATCACTTTATGACCGGGAGCCCAGTATAGATATTGTAACGAATTTACTGAAAATTCCGCTTATTCCAAATCTTCTGCTAACGTTCGAATCACTAAACTGTTGAGTAAATAACTCCACTATTCAATAATGCAAAATGGCCTTTATTAAAGTACTTCACAATAACACTTATACTTCGCAATTGATAGCTTGCTTAAATCAAACTGATTGTCGTGCCTCTACTGTTGCTGCCATTTATACTCTTCGATTTCCTCGTTCCATACTTTTAGGCGTTTCCAGAATTTACTTAGTTACTGCTATAAAATTATAACTACAGATGCAAGTGCATAGCTTCTCATATGCGCGTGTATATGTGAGTGACACTTTCACAAATAATTGCCTACTTTTGGAAGCATCTCAGATAAGATATATGCATGTGTTTGTGCGTCTCTTCTCCGCTGCGTGTACGTACATATGTGTAGACATAATGATTGATTCGTTTATGTAGATACAAGTGACTACCTGCTTTATTGTTGTTGGGGCTTCATTTACTTAGCATCAGACTAGTGATGTGAGTATCACTTAGTGTCACTAATATTCGTCACAATATAAAGTCCGGCCTAAGCGAAGTTTTTCAATGCTTCTTTGCATTCCAGAACATTTCTTGTTGAAGCACTATGTGAGGTTATTGCCTTAATCGCCGCCTGACTATCAATATATATATTGACGCGATTGCGGCTAGGGCACGCTTCCTTCAGAATTTCTGCTGCTTTCTTCATGGCTATAATTTCTGCCTGAAATGGGGTTGCGGTAATCTAGCAGCCTGTAGGAGCTACTTATTTCTGGATCGACACAGTAAACAGCAGACCCGACGCCTTCCATTATTTTGGAACCATGCGTATACACTTGTATAGTATTTTCTGCCATTTCCGCACCCTGGCACCAACTCTCCGCGACCATATACTCCGTTTGCTAAATATTAGATGCCCTCAATCTGCCTCGAGACCCTAAGCCTCCTGGCAGTTGCTATCGTGATGTTTTCGGCCATTAGGTCTGCAGACGGTTATACTAATCATTGATCCTCTGCGTACCCCCTAAAGTTTTTTGGTATACGTACTTTTTTTGGAAGTCCACCAAACACAAACTCCATAGTAAAGTATTGGTGTCACAATTGCCGTAAATACCCAATGAGACAGTTTGGAAATAGGCCACACGCGCAGCCCAGCATCCTCTCGCATGCATAGCGTGCTAATAAGGCTTTCCTCGCTCTCTCTTCTAGATGGAGCTTCCGTAGTCTGACAGATCCTCTGTCGAAACTTCTGAGTAATTGGTTTATAATCAGTGTCCACAGCTTTGGCGATAGAACCCCACCCTGCGGCGTTCCTCTGTTTATAGATTTTGTTGCCTCGCATAGACCCCATTACAATGTGATCATTCTGTAGCTTAACATGGAGCCGAGCCAGTTTGTAGACAGCTGGTGAGCACTTATCAAGAACAAAAACTAAGAAAATGCCAAGGAACTAACATTGAGAAAAAAACATTATCTAAACGGGAAAAGACCCTGGGCTAAAAGAAGCTAATTACGAGCCAACTACAAATTGATTACCAATGAACCAAAATGTACTATGGCTGAAAAAGCTTACTACTTTTTTTTGCCAAATACCGAGAAATAGTCAGAGTTGTTTATTGCTGCACCTACCAGGTAAATCTACCATCAATCAAATTTTCACTATGCGCCAAATGTTGGAATTGACACACATCACCTCTTCGTCGATTATAAAACCGCTTTCGACAGCAAGAAAAATAACTGCCTATACGCCGCTATGTTTGAATTTTGTTCCCCCGCAAAACTCATACAGCTGTGCGAATTGGCCGTGAGCAACACCATCAGCACAGTCAGACCTCACTGATCATCATGTTGCTATCAGTGGTCAGACTTCTCCGAACAGTGCGAAACTAAACGAAGTTTCATACAGGGTGACCCGCCTCACGCGATTTCTTTAATTTTATGCTTCAGAAAATTATACTCACTGCAGAACTTAACCGCTCTAGAACAATTTTCTAAACTACTGGAGTACGCCGATGACAGCAAAATCATCGGCCTGAAGTTCTGATTACTATAAACTGGAAAAATAAGCGGAAAAGATGGATTTGATGGTGAATAAGGACAAAGCGAAATATCTGATGTCATAAAGCAAAGAGTTAGCGCATTTACGCTTTGGCAAATAAGCTATTGTTGGCAGCCATAATTTCGAAATAGTAAAAGACTTTGTATATTTGGGAACCAGCATTTACAGCAACTCCAACAGCTTTGAAATCCAGCGAGGAGTCTTGCCCATAAGTGCTCTTTTGGACTACATAGTTAAGCAATTGAAAAGTAAAGTTATTTATCGGCAAGAGGTGGACGGTTGGCGCAAGGGTGCTCAAATGGCGGACGAGGCAATACATGTGTACACAGATGGGGCCAAATTAGTGGAAGAAGTAGGGTAGGGTGTGCTGATCCGGAAATAAACAGATCCTACAGGCTGCCGGATTACTGTAGCGTTTTCCAAGCGGAAATATTAGCCGTAACCAAAGCAGTAGAAACCTGGAAGAGAATAGCTTAAGCTGCAACCGTGTTAACTTTTATATTGACAGTTAAGCAGCAATTAATGCAATAATCTCGCATAGCACAGCATCTAAATGCGTGTTAGAGTGTAAGCAGTGTCTGGAGAGAATCGGAAAAGGGAGAAGCATACATCTATATTGGGTCCCAGGGCATAACGGAATAGATGGGAATGAAAAAGCGGATGAACTAGCTAAAAAGGGCACATCCCTTGAAGCTTGCTCCGAAAACGTCCCAATTAGACTGGGCGAGATCAAGCGAAGGCGATAGGTGCACATGATTGACCAAGCGGGAAAGGTGTGTTTCAAGCGCGGGGCTGTAAAGTGTTGAAGATTATGTGTAGGTCTTACAACCTTAGACTAACAAAGTTGCTTCTATCATTAAAAAGAGAGGACTGTAGACTCATGAACGGTATTCTGACTGGACACTGCCTTCTGACGTCACATGCCTTTAAATTAGGCTTGGCCAGCGAAAGCAGATGTAGGTAGTGCGGGTTGGAGGAGGAAACGATCGAGCACGTTCTGTGCTCGTGCCCTACGCTTGCCAGGATGGCACAAAGCCGAAACCAGTTTGTCTCGAAACAAGGGATGACCCAAAATCGTTCCAATATACATAATTTTTAGATATCATCTACTCATTTCAAAATGTCCCATGATTTCGCGGGATTAAACATCAACCACAATAAAATGTTCTCTGATCACTAATTCCATGCACACTTCAATTACAATCGTAGCATCTTTTCTTTCGTTTTATTTGCCAATAAATGAGATCAACTCGAACAGTATATTTAATTTACAAATGCTTCTATTTAATTGTTGATAGCTTGCAGCTGCTGCGTCAATAACTCTAAATAACTGTGCTTTCAAAAAACTTAATCCAAAACAGTCAGTGTCAATGAGCAATCATTAAGACAAATTTTTATTTAACTTATTTGGTTAAGGCGTACTGCACACCGTTACAGAGTTGAAGGACCTGAAAGTTGTAATTGGCATGAAATTCACATTCCGCATTCATATAAATATTATACTTCCCTGTAGTTCTGCGGGTCTGCCAGTAGGCATGATAACTCTTATATCCTTTGTAGCGTGGGCACCCCCACCTAAACACTTCATATGCCCTTTTAATATTGACATGTCGTTGGAGGTGGCGTCCTGCAACACGTAGCATATACAAGCCTTGAGAAATATCCCATCCTTGCCCTTACAGCAATAGCGTTCTACCATGCATACTTTAGGCTTATCAAATTCAGTATCTTGCCACTTCTAGAATAACAAGGATTACAAATCATATTCTTTTTTGAGGCCTTAAGCTCACAGCTTCTCAATCATCCACCGCACCATTCTCCCCAACAAAGTACTCATGAAATTCCATGTGTTAACATACAGGTGTACGTCTGGAAACTATTTTTTTAAGTTAACTAATTAGAGCGCGCCCAGGGGTTGAAGTTAACCCACTACAGAGGTAGCTATACCAGAAAAAAATAATTTCTGGTTTTGTGAGAAGAGCTTCATTAGCTTCTTATTGGTAGCAACCCATATCGGGAACGAAAAACTATCGCAGGCTTGTAATCGACTTGTTACTGCCGAATTATCGGCTACTTATTGGTTTCTTATCGGCTTGTTATAGAAGTGTTACACATGTGTCATCGATTTTATACTATGGTTATCTGTATCATAACAAACCGTTGAGTCGTCGTTAACAAATCGGCAACATACCCAAAAAAAAACTGATAACACTCTGATAAGAAATCGATACATTTTGGATAGCGAAATCGATAACTTTTCCATAGCACGCTGATAACAAACTAATAACACTGCAATAACAAATCTATAAGTTTCCTAAAACAAATTCATAGCTTTTTATACTCAGTTGAGCAGAGCTCACAGAGTATATTAAGTTTGATTGGATAACGGTTGGTTGTACATATATAAAGGAATCGAGATAGATATAGACTTCCATATATCAAAAAAAATCAGGATCGAAAAAAAATTTGATTAAGCCATGTCCGTCCGTCCGTTGAGTAAATTTTGAGGTATCTTGATGAAATTTGGTATGCAGGTTCCCGAGCACTCATCTCAGATCGCTATTTAAAAGGAACGATATCGGACTATAAACACGCCCACTTTTTCGATATCGAAAATTTCGAAAAACCTAAAAAGTGCGATAATTCATTACAAAAGACAGATAAAGCGACGAAGCTTGGTAGATGAGTTGAACTTATGACGCAGAATAGAAAATTAGTAAAATTTTGGACAACGGGCGTGGCACCGCCCATTTTTAAAAGAAGGTAATTTAAAATTTTGCAAGCTGTAATTTGGCAGTCGTTGAAGATATCATGATGAAATTTGGCAGGAACGTTACTCCTATTACTATATGTACGCTTAATAAAAATTAGCAAAATCGGAAAAAGACCACGCCCACTTTTAAAAAAAATTTTTTTTAAGTAAAATTTTTAAAAAAAATTTAATATCTTTACAGTATATAAGTAAATTATGTCAACATTCAATTCCAGTAATGATATGGTGCAACAAAATACAAAAATAAAAGAAAATTTCAAAATGGGCGTGGCTCTGCCCTTTTTCATTTAATTTGTCTAGGATAGTTTTAACGCCATAATTCGATCAAAAATTTAACCAATCCTTTGTGGGGGCATAGATTTTATGACGTTAACTGTTTTCTGTGAAAATGGGCGAAATCGGTTGATGCCACGCCCAGTTTTTATACACAGTCGTCCGTCTGTCCTTCCGCATGGCCGTTAACACGATAACTTGAGCAAAAATCGACATATCTTTAATGAACTTAGTTCACGTGCTTATTTGAACTCACTTTATCTTTGTATGGAAAATTAACGAAATCCGACTATGACCACGCCCACTTTTTCGATATCGAAAATTACGAAAAATTAAAAAAATGCCATAATTCTATACCAAATACGAAAAAGGGACGAAACATGGAAATTGGATTGGTTTATTGACGCGAAATATAACTTTAGAAAAAACTTTGTAAAATGGTTGTGACACCTACCATATTAAGTAGAAGAAAATGAAAAAGTTCTGCAGGGCGAAATAAAAAACCCTTAAAATCTTGGATTGTATTACATATATAAATAAATTAGCGGTATCCAACAGATGATATTCTGGGTCACCCTGGTCCACATTTTGGTCGATATCTTGAAAACGCCTTCACATATACAACTACCACCACTCCCTTTTAAAACTCCCATTAATACCTTTAATTTGATACCCATATCGTACAAACTCATTCTAGAGTCACCCCTGACCCCAGCGGGTTAGGGGATCAGAATATACCCGCGGTAGGTATGCCTGTCGTAAAAGGCGACTAAAATACCAGATTCAAGGGGCTGTGTAGCGCAACCTTTCAGGTTGCCAGTGCAAAATATATAGATGGTCCACCTTTATGGCGATATCTGGAAAAGGCGACCACCTATACAACAACCACCACTCCCTTTTAAAATCCTCATTAATACCTTTAATTTGATACCCATATCGTACAAACACATTCTAGAGTCACCCCTGGTCCAGCTTTATGGCGATATTTCGAAACGGCATCCACCTATAGAACTAAGGCCCACTCCCTTTTAAAATACTCATTAACCCCATTCGTTTGATGTCCATATTGTACAAACAAATTCTAGGGTCACCCCTGGTCCACCTTTGTGGCGATATCTCGAAACGGCGTCCACCTATGGAACTAAGGATTACTCCCTTTTAAAATACTCATTAACACCTTTCAGTTGATACCCATATCGTACAAACGCATTCTAGAGTCAACCCTGATCCACCTTTATGGCTGTATCCCTAAATGGCGTCCACCTATAGAACTATGTCCCACTCCCTCATAAAATACTCTTTAATGCCTTTCATTTGATACACATGTCATACAAACACATTCCAGGGTTTCCCTCGGTTCATTTTCCTACATGGTTATTTTCCCTTATGTTGTCACCATAGCTCTCAACTGAGTATGTAATGTTCGGTTACACCCGAACTTAACCTTCCTTACTTGTTTATAATATATCTATCGGCAAGTAATCTATATAACATTTTGATAACAAATCGATAACTTTTCGATAGCGCTCCGATAAGAAATCGGTAACATATTGATATAATATCAATATTTTTGCGATGATAATGCCAAAAATTTTCGATAAGAAACGGATAACTCATCGCTTAAAAATCGATTTAATCTAATTTTGTTTAATTTAAATGAACTTAATTTTATTATTACATTTTTTTTCCTATATCAATAACAAAAACAATTGTATAAAGCAATATGAGCATCTCCCGGTTATTAAATGCATATATTAATTTAATTTAGTTGAATTTAACATAATTTAATATAATTTAATTTAATTTTAGTATATTTGCTTTAATTTTATTTTATTTACTTTAATTTAATTTAATTAATTTTTATTTAATTTAACTTAATTTAATTTCGCGGGTTCGAATCGAGCTCAAGGCCAAACAATAATTTTTTTTTTTTTTTATAATTATTATTGTTATATGAAGAAGAATTTCCGAGCTCTAGGCCACACATATATATGAATAATAAAAATGCAATGAATTACAATACCATATATGTTGTATTTATTTATTTTGTAGATATTTCTCTCCCTGGGACCGAAATACTCCATACGAACAACTAATAAAGAATTTCCCTTATTTAAGCTTATCGCAGACGGCGAAGACTTTATACAGACGATCAAAGACAAAGAGCAACAAGAGTTTGAGAGAAACAATTTGACTACATTAATACGGGACCACCTCAATAGAACAAACATTAGCGTGCGTGATAAATATGTTTTGGAAACCTTCCAAACGACAAAGAAATTCTTCAAACAAAATAACCAACTGTTAGTTCTCAATGCCGACAAAGGAAACGTAACAGTTGTAATCGAAAAATCCGATTACGATAGAAAATTGCAAATATTAGTTAACGATATCTCCTCATACCGCGTTTTAAAACGTGATCCCACTAATAAATTGCAAGATAGGAATAACAAGATCGTAGAAAAACTGTTTAAAAACCAAATGAACGGCCAATGCGCCCAGATTGTATGGACTACCAAAGATCCACAAAGAAGGAACTTCACTTAGACCTATATGTTCGTCTATTAATACTCCGTCGTATAATTTGTGTAAATATGTTGTTAATGTCCTGAAAAATATCACTAAAGAGTCCAAGTACAATGTTATGGACACGATTGAGTTCAAGAATAAGATTAAAAATACATATATTTATGATGATGAGAGTCTGGTATCGTTTGATGTTGTGTCCCTCTTTCCTAGTATCCCAATAGACCATGCCATAGAAATCATATTGGCCAAATGGGACCAAATAAAACCCCACACAACCCTTACCAAAGAGCTATTTTTAAGTGTTGTACGCTTCTGTATAAAAGATAACAGATACTTTAAGTACAACAACAAAGTTTATGAACAACGATCGGGTATGCCCATGGGCTCACCAGCATCACCAGTAATAGCAGATATAGTAATGGAGGAATTACTATTGAAATTTGAGGAAGAATCACGGCACAACCCTCGTCTGCTCACAAAGTACGTTGACGATTTATTCGCTATTGTGAAAACCGATTCCGTTGAAGAAATACTGGGCCTCTTGAACTCATTTCATAACTCTATAAAATTCACATCTGAGATGGAAAATAATAGAATGGTGCCGTTTCTGGACACGGTAGTAATAAGAAATAACAACCACCTAACCTTTGACTGGTATAAAAAGCCTACGGCTTCCGGGAGGTTAATAAGTTTTAACTCGAAACATGATAGAAGTATAATAATAAACACTGCCAAAAATTTTATCAGGCGAGTTCTCTCTATCAGCGATGGAATATATCACCCGAAAAATATAAGCATAATCAAAAAAATACTTCAAAACAACGATTTTCCGATCAACCTTATTAATGGTTATATCCACCAATTTTACGCTACGAATAGAAACAAAGAACAAAACACAAATAAAATATATAAGACTGCCGTTTTTGTGCCTGGTTTGTCTAACCGAATAAAACATTCAAACATGTATGACAAGGAAAAATTTCAAATCGCGTTCCAGTATAAGAATACCCATATCCTACAACAAATATACAGCAATACAAAAAGCAAAATCGAAAAATACGAGAAATCTGACGTAATATACAAAATTAAATGTAATGGCGACGGGTCCCACTTAAGCAACAAAGTATATGTGGGTACTACTAAATCAAAACTAAAGACAAGGATTTCCGCACACAAATCGAACATCAAAAATCGCGACGACTCTAACGACAATAGAACGGCTTTATCGCATCATTGCAAGACCACGGGACACTCTCCGGACTTAAAGAATGTTGTAATATTGCAAGAAGAAAAACAATATTCCAAGCGGTACACTCTCGAAATGCTACGTATTATCAATACACCTAATGACATACGCATGAATTTTAGGAGCGACACCGACAACATCGCGCACGCATACAGGCATTTGGTAATGAAGAGAAGCTAGCAACAATAATGCTGAGGGGGTCCAATAAGTTAATATATATGTTGTTGTTAGCAGATATTTTGTTTATTATTACTGTTTATTATTTGTGTACATCTTTGTTTTCTGTTTATGATATTATCTGTTCTTTACTGAAATTTTAAATTAGTTGACAAGGTGCATTCACAAGTGTAAGTGTTAGATTATGTTTGTGCATTTACGGTTTTTATAGAAAAATGTATCTTTTACAGCCCTGAAGATGATTTCTAATTGAAATCGAAATATCGACAAAATAAATAAATACAACATATATGGTACTGTAATTCATTGCATTTTTATTACTCATATATACATATGTGTGGCCTAGAGCTCGGAAATTCTTCTTCATATAACTTTTGAAAGGCCGAAAATAAAAATAAAAATAAAAATAACAATAATTATTATTGTTATGATAAATTTTTTTCTTAATTGAAAAAATTGTTAATACATCCCAGAGCACGGGAGAAAAAGCGTCAATAAAATATGACACTATGGCAGCATTGCCATCAAACAAGTCCAATTTTCACATCCATTCTGCAACACATGTCGCAGTGTTGTGAATATCAATGGGCACGAACCAGAATAGAAGTAGGATTAATGAAGACAAACAAAAAACCGCTGTGATGGCTGAATGGTTATAGCAGCGGCGCCTAAACGTTGCCGACGAAGGAATTTAACAGTTCCCGAAGTGGATCTATACAACGAGCTTTGGCAGTTGTCTAAATTTTTTCTTTCTTCTGTTCTAATTTAAAAATTTTTTCAATTAAGAAAAAAATTTATCATAACAATAATAATGATAAAAAAAAAAAATATTGTTAGGCCTTGAGCTCGATTCGAACCCGCGATCTTACAAATCAGTAGGCCGATATAACAACAAAAATTGTTAATTTAATTTAATTTAATATAATATAAATTAATTTAATTTAACCCAGTTTAATTTAATTTGAATTTAATTTATTTTAATTTAATTTAAGTTAATTTTATTTCATTTTATTTAGATTTTTTTATTATATTCCATCTTATTTTATTTTATTTTATTTTATTTTCTTTTAATTATTTTATTTTATTTAATTATATTTTTTTTATTATTATATTTTTTTTGGGAAATTATTATTTCATATAAGTCCACCCAAAAAATGCACGAACATGTTACAACCAACAATTTAAAAATAACTTAATTTCAACTTAAACCTGAATACCTAACTACATGCTTTGCTTTTGTAAATACTTTTTGTGTCAGTAATAGAAATCAGGCATTTTCTCAGTTTTGTTCTGGCCCTTTATTTCCAACCAAACAGCAGTGTATGCATCAGCTCCAGCAATTGCATACGCAAATATTGTGTATATGCTCAGAAACTTTAATTTATATGTAGCTGACGTGTTTGCATTGAGTTGCTGTGTGTGTGTGTGTAACTTGCTCCCACATTACGCTACAGTGTAGTGATTTTACTTACGCTCTCATTCTTTATTACTCCATACAGCATACCAATACCACGCACTACGCCTACGCTTATACATATCCTAGTACTCCATACAGGACATACATCATTATTACACATCTGCATTTATATTCTATATAGATCCTCCGTACATATACTCTTACAAAGACTACGCTTGTGCTTACGCTTACACTCACATCTTACGCTCACATTCGCGATTCTCCCAAACCGTGAGCAAAGATATTTATATATCAAAAAAAAAAACGCGCCATATTAGATTCGAAGGGTTTTGAACTTTCTTAAATAGAAAATAATGATTGCGGTGTTAACAGGATTCAACGCAAACAAAAAATAAATAAATAATTCTTTTAACGAAAATCTTTAATGTAAATGTAAGTACTTAACTACTTTATTAATAGGAACCACGTGAACAATAAGCTCATATCTGTGCTTCAAAAATGTATCATGAAATTCTTTGATCATCTTAAAAGTTGTTAAGGAAACAGAAAATATTATAATAAAATAGGAGAGATAACTCCAATGAATGGAGACTAAAAAGTAGAGGGTATTCTGACTGGACACTGCGTTCTGGCGTCACATGCCTTTCTATTAGTTTGGGTCAGTGATAGCAGATGCAGGAAATGCGGGTTGGAGGAGGAAGCGATCGAGATGCTTCTGCCAGGCTAATAATCTAGCTGTTAGGAGTTATACCGCTTTCAGATCTAGAAGCATACGTCCTTGAAAGCTTCTAGTATTAGACAACAGTATTAGTAAACAAACTTGTGATAACACTACGGACTGGTTCAGCCTAATCTAACCATTTCGCTAATTTAACTTGACCGGTGCGTTACTCCACGCAATGCCAGCTTTGTGTGCCCCACTTTGGGCGCCATTTATACATCGTATGTCAGTTTTCATAATTTGTGCAAGTATCACTCACATATACATGCGCATATGAGAAGTTATGAACGTAGTTATAGCTGGTAACTAACTAGTAAATTCTAGAAATAGAAGCGCCTAGAAATATGTCAACGAGGAAACCAAACAGTATAAAAGCAGCAACAGTTGAGGCACGACAAATCAGTTTGATTTAAGAAAGCTATTTGTTGCGAAGTATACGTGCTATTTTGAAGTACTTTAATAAAGGCCATTTTGCATTATTGAATTGTGGAGTTATTTATTCAACAGCTTAGTGATTCGAACGTTAGTAGAAGGTTGCAAATAATCGGAATTGCAAAAAATTCGTTACAATTGGTGTCAGAAGAGGAATTATTGAATAAATTCCGAAGACTGCGAATACAACTTGGACATGCCAAAGTTGAGTGAATTGAGGATCCAGCAACTGAAGACGAAGTTGGAGAGCCGTGGATTAAATACAATTGGCAATGAGATCGATCTGCAAGCACGGCTACGAGAGGTAATGGAGTTGGAAGGAATTGATGTGGACGAGTATGTCTTTTATCCTGATGTCGAAGAGCCAGCGACTAAAATGGAGCAGAAGATAGAGACTCCGAATCCATTGGCAAGTGTTGACACTAACGCGATACTAGCAGTGTTGACACAAATGTCATCACAATTGGAAACCCAAGCGAACCGTATAACATCCAAGATTGAAGCCCAGGAAAGACAAATGTCATCTCAACTGGAAGAACAGAAAACATATATGGCATCCCAACTGGAAGAGACACGCATAGCATCCAAGTTGGAATCACAAGAAACGCGCATTTCAGAAATGTCGACACAGATTACATCTAAGATTGAAGCACAAGAGGCACGAATATCCGAAATGTCGGCGCAAATTTCAGCACAGATATCATTGCAGATCTCTGCTCAACCGGAAGAGCAAGAAGGACGTATTTCCTCGAAGTTGGAGGCGCAAGATACAAAAATTTTACAACTCGAAGACAAAATTGATGCCGAGATTGAAACATTGAAAGGCCGTATACAGGAGTTGCAACTAAATCGCCCAGCAGTCTCAGCGAGTAATCCAAAGGTAAAAACACCATGCTTTGACGGTTCAGTTCTTTTCCAGGTGTTTAAACTACAATTTGAGAAGACCGCAGATGTGAACAACTGGAATGCTGAAGATAAAGTTGTTGCACTGTTCGTGGCATTGAAAGGGCTTGCAGCTGAAATCTTACAGACTATTCCAGAGAACGAAAGGAACAGTTATGAAGTATTGATGGCCACTGTCGAGAGACGTTACGGAAGCGAGCATAGGAAACAGATATATCAAATTGAGTTGCGAAATCGCTACCAAAAAGCGAGAGAGACTTTGCAGGAGTTTGCGTCGGATGTCGAAAGACTGGTCCATCAAATGCGGACGCACCCGTGGAATACACCGAGAGGGTAAAAATCGAGAGCTTCATAAATGGCATACGAGATGTGGGAACGAGACGAGCTACATATACGAATCCAAAACTAACATTTTCTGAAACGGTATCGCATGCACCGACTCAGGAAACAGCGTCACTTTTGAGTAAGCCAGCGTACAAAGCTCATCGTGTGGAAGTGGAAAGGTCAGACTAGGTGAACACAATATTGGAGGCGCTGAAGGAATCACAACAGAAAAATGACGGAGTTATGAAGTGTTTCAAGTGCTATCTCCAGTTATTGAATGTCCTGTGATATATGTGTCGCAAATTGGAAGGAAATCAAGCAGTCTCACCGTCAGAGGGAATATGGATGGCAAATAACGTAGTCAGTTCACGGGCGCATCTCATTCCTTGATTCGATCTGATTTGGTCAACAGGAGAGTAAAGCCATTACCTGGACCAAATTTGCATACTGTCACTGGCGAGTATAACCAAGTCCTGGGAAAAGTGATCTGTGAAGCCTTAGTTGGGAAGGTCATGGTTCTACACAAATTCGTTGTTGCGCACATCGTTGATGAAGTCATATTGGGAGTGGACTTCTTAGTTGACCATGACATCAGGATCGATATGCGTAGAAATTTTATGCGCTATAAAAACAAGGATGTGCCACTTCACTTCAGCTTGGAGAAAGGGTTCAGCGAGTGCTGGTGGAGGAGATTCGACAGAGACCACAAAAGTGGAGTAAAGTAGATCGCGAAAAGGTTGATGGAACGAATCGGCCAAACAAATCAAAATCGAAGGTACCTGCGAGAAAAACACTGGCTTTGAAAACACCTAATGGACGCACTAAAACGAACGGATGAATTTCACAGAAAGAATGCAAGGGTGTTTTCAAGTCAGGACGCACTACTGTTGAGAAACGTCGGAACGATACTGATTATGTGAAGCCAATCCGTCAAGAGCAATCTCTACAAAGTAGTTCATTGACCAAACAACAGAGTGCGAGGGAACGATCCATGATAATGAGTAGTAAGATGAAACGCAGGTACGATGAAAACAATAATTCGGAAGGTTTGTTGGAGGGCGATTTGGTACTGTTATACAACCCTCACCGGCGGAAAGGTATTCCATCGTAATTTGGTGCAGTTGGGGGCCCCTACAAAGTTGTGAAGAAGATCAGTGATACCATCTACCGTATACAAACCATTGGGAAACCACGAAATAGAAGAGTGGTTTATTTGGAGATGCTAGCGGCGTTTAGATCGCGAAATTTGTCTGATCGGGACGATCAGACTTAGGTGGAGGGCAGTGTGACGAATATTAGTAACTCTAAGGGATACTATCATCTCTAAGCCAATACTAAGCAGTGGCTTGTATGCATATCAATAAATCAATAATTATGTCTATACATATGTCCATACAAGCAGCGGAGACCAACGCACAAACACATGCATATATCTGAGATACTCCCAAAAGTAGGCAATAATTTGTGCAAGTATCACTCACATATACACGCGCATATGAGAAGCTATAAACGTAGTTATAGCTAATAATTTTATAGCTGGTAACTAACTAGTAAATTCTAGAAATAGAAGCGCCTAGAAATAAGTCAACGAAGAAACCAGACAGTATAAAATCAGCAACAGTTGAGGCACGACAAATCAGTTTGATTTAAGCAAGCTATCAGTTGCGAAGTATAAGTGTTATTGTAAAGTACTTTAATAAAGGCCATTTGCATTATTGAATAGTGGAGTTATTTATTCAACAGTTTATTGATTCGAACTTTAGTAGAAGGTTGCAAATAAGCGGAATTGCTCTAAATTCGTTAATGTATAAAACAAACTCCACCAATTGCATTATTTATTATTATTTCGTCATCTGAACATATCATTCCCCTTTTCCTTAAAGCATAAATGTGCGTTTTTCCTTGTACTTATATTTTTCAGAAAATAGCCGAAAGTTAATGCAAAAGGAATCAGATCGCCGTTCTTTCGTCCGTGCGTTAAAAGTGTCAGGGCCGGATTTTCAGTGCCAGTTTGAACTTCAGTTAATGTTGAATAGAGATTAGTTATAAGGCCAAATTTAGCAGGAGAGTCGTTCTTGCTATGAATATGCTAAAATCAGGTTAACATATAACGAGATTATCTTCATTCTCTCCCAATTTGTGGTGTGCTGCTATTTCTATTTTTTAGAAATTGGCGGGGCTACAGGTAGTGTTAGGTATTTGTGTTAGCTTTCCCGTCACATAGGTCGGGGCTTTAGTTAGTAATATCAGCACAATACCTCTACACCACGGCGGTCACCTATATAGACTTTGGACTTGACATTATAGTAGTCCCTTATGGGCCGATTGGGCTAGATTGTATCGAATATTAACAAGTAATTAGAACATCAGTTTAGATCATATTAAAATACATTATCCATCTATTTGAATAAATTTGTATTAAAATGGTATCACGGACTCGAATCGCTCTCTACTCTCATTCGGCTGATACAAAGTGTGTCTGTATCAGTGTTGCCAGAATTTTTTCAAAAAAAGGCTAAATTGACCAAAATAAAAGCTAAATAAAATGCTAAGGCTAAAAAATGCTAAAAGTTTAGGGCAACTTTCTACGCATTTTATAAATTTTTTTCATAAAAGACATAAAAGAATAAAATTAAATTTGACTCGAATTTCATAAAAAATTTAAAAAAATAGTTAGCAGATGCTATGTGTGTTTTGATTTAAAAGAGATACATAATAAATAAAACCACTATAGTCTATAAGTTTTCGTAATATGTTTGACGTAAATGGTTTTTTATTTGCAAAACAAGAACGCATTCAGCCACGTCATGCCTTAGTTGTTGGAAAACCTTATCCCAATTGCCTATTTTACATATTTTCTTTATGCACTATACATACTTCGTATGTCGTCATGTGGTAAAGTTATGCGTTGGTAAGGCGGTTTCAAAGAACCTTGGTGTTGTTGTTTTTGTTCTATTTATAGAACTACAACGAATTAACCAATGTTGTCTATTTGTATGAGTTTAAGCGGAGATTACCTTACAAAACTATTTTCAATTACGTAAGTTTTGTTTTATATGAGTTATTATGCCCGTTGATATAAGTACAGAAAAACAAGGAGTTATTCCATTCGTGTGAATGCGTTTTGCAACGGGTCGACTTCGTCGTTTTACGCAGCATATATGTATCATTGCATTGCACTTTTGTCTACATGTGGACTTAGAACCCCAGTTAAATATGGGAGCGTGTCATTATTCTGTATTACAAAATTCTGGGTGAAAAAATTCTGTAAATTGCAAAAAAATTCTGCTTTCTAAAATTCTGCCTTTTCAAAATTCTGCATGTTTAATTCTGGAAGTCAAAATTCCGGAATCATGGCATGGCGTAGCCGGCGTTGGATCGGCTAAGGGTTATTTTTTTAAAGTGCGGCCGAAGGCCGCCAACGCAGAAGGATATACTACGCAGAAGGACATCACCGTGGCGGTAGCCACGCGCTGCCGAAGGCCGCCTATGCAGAAAGGTGTTCTACGCAGAATTACTGTGCATGGCGCACTTTTTCAAAATAATTACATGACCTCTTTAACATTGTTAACATTATATTTTAATACAGAAAGCAGAATTTTAGAAAGCAGAATTTTAAAAAAGCAGAATTTTATTTTTAGAATTTTGTACATACAGAAATTCGACACCAACCCGTCAAATATTTCTGAAATCAAAAATTCAATTTTGCTCGGAAGTGGCTTCGAAGCAGATGAAACAGTCATAGAATTTCGAAACTGATATTAGTTTGATGTTGCCTTTACAAAGTTACTAGGCCTCGATTTCTGCCTACCATAATGCTAACATTATATGTGACTTAGCCCCTAAAATGTTTAAATCTCGCCCACATTTATTCAATGTACTTAAAATTGAATATACATAAAACGTTTTATCTGGATTTTCTAAAATTTTGAAAAAAGCTAAAAAATATCTAAAAAAAAAAAGCTGATAAAAAGCTTAAAGCTAAATCGCAACTATTCAAGCTAAACGGAGAAAAAAAGCTAAATATAGCTTGAAAAAAGCTAAAATGGCAACACTGGTTTATATACGAGACATCCGGCGATTTGCTCCACTTGTCCGTATTGCAAAGCGTTGATATTAATTTGTGCAACAAATACCAAATACATACATACGTGCGACAATAAAGAGAGACCGGCAATGCTAAGGATGTGAAAACAAATAGGTGAAAACCCTGGACAGAATATAAGTACATATTAACAGTGATGTGCAATAAAATAAAAGTTGCCGATATCTGATGCATTTCTTTTATGAATTGGGCAACCTGGAGAAATTGTAAATTTTTGTATTTCTTTTATTCATTCACTTAAGCGAACTGAAAAATTCTAAATATTGGAGAAGCCTATTTTTCTCCTACATAAAATAGCGTGTACTTTTTTACGCTGTCTCACAAATAATTAGACGATGAGAGTTAGAATATGTGTGAAGCAAGCTTCAGTAACCCTGTTACTTTACCCTGCGCTCTAAAGACATGTCCTACTCTATGGTTCTTCGTACCTGTTCTAGTGTATGGCCCGGAGTGATGAACGGTGTCGAGAGATGATAGGAAAGTTTTTCGAAAGTTTTTTTTTCTGTTCTTAATGACAACGCCGTGTGTTGAAGAAGATTTAGTGACGAGCTGTATGAGCTTTACGCAGACATGAACATAGTGCAGCGAATAAAAGATGAAAGGCTTCGCTGGCTATGTTTTGTTATAAAGTTAATAGAAGCTCCGGCTAAAAATATTACTACAAGCACCCACAACTTAAAGCAGAGAATGACGTATGTATACTGAGTTGTGAGGGATAGGGGAGGGACACTTGAACTCTCTTAATGCTGCCAGTTATCGCAAAACTGAGATAGCAGAAGTGACTTGTTGCTCAGTGACCAAATTCGACTAGACCGTTAAGCGCAAATTAATGATTGGATGATCACTTATTGATATTTGACGCTTTTTCTTCTTGAAACTCCGACGGCATGATGCGGATAAGCAATTTTTCTTTCAAATTTTAAATCAGCATTAGTTTTTCGGCGTTATTATGTGAAAAAAGAGAAATCAATCAATTCTGATAATAGCCGTGTTTTTTTATACACGCATATACGTTTACGTTTGCGCGTAAAAAAATGCCTATCCTCGCTTAGATAATGCTTAGGAGACCCATCTAGCGGCAGTGGTTAAACAACTAGCTACAGCTACAGGGTGTACCCAAAAGCGGAGACACGACCCTCTGTTGTATGCCTGTGTATAACATATAGCTAAATCAGTTGCGATGAATTGTGGACACACATAGAATACATAGAATTAGTGTAGAGGGTGAAACAAAAACACATATTTCAGTTACATCTGAGTATAATGCGTATTGAAATTTAGTAGTACACATTTTATGCGCAGCAACTTCAAAGGTGTATTTAAACTTTGACGCTTAGCAGTCCATATAAGGTATTAGCGTATAGACGTTTACGTGTAAAAAAAACACGGCTAATATCTTCAGTAAAACAGTAGCCGTGAGCCGATGAGATTGGAAATTTATCATAGAACAAGTAAGTAAGTCTAAGTTCGGGTAAAACCGAACATTACATACCCAGCTGTATACTTGAAATGCTGTTATTGTGTGATTTGTGTGCTTAATAGTGTTACATACAAGGCTGCGCAATAATACATATACATATGGTTCTATTCTGAACTAATTTTCGTTTAAAAGAAGCAAAAGGAATACAGAGACCAACACCAATGACCTTGAGTGGGTAATAATGCAGTTTTGCTTCATATATGGGAATTTCCCTATTGTTTATTTTAAAATAAAGATATAACAGAAGAATAAACATAAACACTCAAGTGTCATTGTACTAAAAAGCTTTATTACAAAAAAAGGCAGGGTTTTTAACGAAATTTTCCAACTTTTACTAGAAATAGGTTATTTCCCGCATCTACGCACTTTTACAAAATCTTGTATATATTTAGTCCAATTTTACTGAAAATCTTTCCTTTTAAACACCAAATTTTTCGTCGAGTTATGGCTCCAGAAACCTTGGGAAATGCATTGTAAGAAAGGCGCAGTGCCACGCCCATTTTTCAAGAATTTTCCCCATTTCTTGTTATAATGGCACAAAATACGATTGGTAAAAAACTATTTTTCGCTGTGATTTAACTTATTATTTTTGCCTACGACCTTTTTCAAAGTCATTTATATAAAAGTGGGCGTGGTCCTTAACCAATCTTATCCATTTTTACTTAAAACATTTCCTGCTTTAAGAAAAATATGTGTGCCCAATTTTATTACGATATGTAAATTTTTCTTCGAGTTATGACTCCCGAAACATTGACAATTGCTTAGACAAAAAAGGGTCGGTGCCACACCCATTTTCAAAAATTTTAGTGTTTTCCAATTTAATGTTATAATTCAATTTAAAAAGTATAATTCTATTAATACAAAGCTTTTTTTTCGCTAAGATAGAGCTTATTATTTTCGTCTACGACCCTTTTAATAAAAGTGGGCGTAGTCTTTAACCGATTTCGTCCATTTTTTCTAGAAATATTTCCTACTATAGGGAAAATTTGTGTACCCAGTTTTATTACGATCCGTTAATTTTTCTTCGAGTTATGGCTGCCGAAACACAGAAAATTGCTTAGTCATAAAAGGGGCAGTGCTACGCCCATTTTTAAAATTTGAAGTTTTTCCTCTATTTATTGTTATAAATCCACTTGGGAAATGAAATACCATTGTTTCAAAGCTCTTTTTTGCAAAGATATAGCTTATTTTATTCGTCCACGACCTCTTTAAAAATCTTTTATATAAAAGTGGGCGTGGTCCTTAACCGATTTCGTTAATTTTTCTTCAAAGCATTCCTTATAGTAAAGCCAACCTCCCTGCCGAATTTACGTTAAATAATATTTGTAAAATTTATTTTATCACAAGTGGGCAGTGCCACGCCCATTTTAAACAGTTTTTTCAAATTTCAACATTCTAGGTGGATTATTTACTAAATAATCAGGTTTTTTGTGTTTTCCAAAATGTTATATATATAAAAAGGGTGCGTGGTTATCATCAAATTTCGCTCATTTTCAATACCTATCTATTCTGGGTCCAGATAAGCTCGTGTAGGTGAAGATATCTCAATATTTACTAAGTTATCGTGTTAGGGAGCGGACGGACGGACGGACGGACATGGCTCAATCAAATCTTTTTTCGGTACTGATGATTTTGATATATGGAAGTCTATATCTATCTCGATTCCTTTATACCCTGTGTATAAGTACAGCTGGGTATAAAAGCTGGGAATAACGACGCACTGCCAGGAGGTCGTCAGAATTATGTATATTTCGTTCTGCAGAGTATCCCGGTATTTTCACCCACAAATAGATTTAAGAGGAGCTCCTAAAAAAATAAAGTGAAATTCATATCATTAGTAAAATTCGCAGAAAAATTTTTAGGAGTTTTAGTGCTACTATTTAACTCGAGGCTGTAAGTGTAGAAGAAAAAGTTCAGAAAGATTTCGTTACATATACATACATATTCATCTAAGTACATCGAACCACCAAATATAAAAAATTAAGATTTTTTACCTATGCTTCTTGTAATCACAAACAATGATCTCTGAATCAAGTTGACGAATTGCTTACGTTATGGTCTTGGCGGAGCGGCGGCCAAATTGCACAATCAATTGAACGCACAGTAACGGCGACCCACTTAAAGATTAAAAACAAAGAATTGGAGTCTGCGTAAACGCGCCAATACCACACTGAAATATTGTCGAGCACGGACATGACGTAATTTCTTTGCCGACAAGCTGAATGACGTCGTTTAATGGATAAATAGGTTGTGGTAGGGTGTGGTTAGATGGCCAGTTGGGGCTTCTTCAAGTTATTGCGCGTTTAGCGGCTTTTTATACTCAGCTGCGCATAGCTCACAGAGGATATTTGTTCGCATAACGGTAATCGGTAACGGCATAAACTAATCGAGATAGATATAGACTTCTATATATCAAAATGATCTTGGCGAAAAAAGAAATTCATTTAGCCATGTCCGTCCGTCCGTCCGTAAAAACGATAACTTGTGTAAATTTTTTAGGTATCTTGATAAAATTTGGTATGTAGGTTCCTGGGCGCTCATCTCAGATCGCTATTTAAAATGAACGAAATCGGACTACAACCACGCCCACTTTTTCGATATCGAAAATTTCGAAAAACCGAAAAAGTGCGATAATTCATTACCAAAATGGGATATAGCGATGAAACTTGATAGGTGCGTTCACCTTATGATGCAAAATAGAAAATTAGGAATATTTTGCACAGCGGGCGTGGCACCGCCCACATTTAAAAGAAAGTAATTTAAAAGTTTTGCAAGCTGTAATTTCGCAGTCGTTGAAGATATCATGATGAAATTTGGCAGGCACGTTCCTCCTATTACTATATGTGTGCTACATAAAAATTAGCCAAATCGGATGACGAACACGCCCACTTAAAAAAAAAAATTTTTTTTAAGTCAAATTTTAACAAAAAATTTAATATTTTTACAGTATATAAGTAAATTATGTGGCGGCCACCGTGGTGTGATGGTAGCGTGCTCCGCCTACCACACCGTATGCCCTGGGTTCGCACCCCGGACAAAGCAACATCAAAATTTTAGAAATAAGGTTTTTTAATTAGAAGAAAATTTTTCTAAGCGGGGTCGCCCCTCGGCAGTGTTTGGCAAGCGCTCCGGGTGTATTTCTGCCATGAAAAGCTCTCAGTGTAGGTCCCGTCCGGCCAATTTGTAGGGAAAATAAAGAGGAGCACGACGCAAATTGGAAGAGAAGCTCGGCCTTAGATCTCTTCGGAGGTTATCGCGCCTTACATATATTTTTTTTATTTAAGTAAATTATGTCAACATTCAACTCCAGTAATGATATGGTGCAACAAAATATAAAAATAAAAGAAAATTTCAAAATGGGCGTGGCTCCGCCCTTTTTCATTTAATTCGTCTAGAATACTTTTAAGGCCATAAGTCGAACAAAAATTTACCAATCCTTGTGAAATTTTTAGGGGCTTCGACTCTAGGACGATAACTGTTTTCTGTGAAAAAGGGCGGAATGGGTTGAAGCCACGCCCAGTTTTTATACACAGTCGACCGTCCGTCCTTCCGCTCGGCCGTTAACACGATAACTTGAGCAAAAATCAATATATCTTTACTAAACTTAGTTCACGTACTTATCTGAACTCACTTTATCTTGGCATAAAAAATGGCCGAAATCCGACCATGACCACGCCCATTTTTCGATATCGAATATTACGAAAAATGAAAATGCCATAATTCTATACCAAATACGATAAAAGGGATGAAACATGGTAATTGGATTGGTTTATTGACGCAAAATATAACTTTAGAAAAAAACTTTGCAAAATGGGTGTGACACCTACCATATTAAGTGGAAGAAAATGAAAAAGTTCTGCAGGACGAAATCAAAAGCCCTTGGAATCTTGGCAGGAATACTGTTCGTGGTATTACATATATAAATAAATTAGCCGTACCCGACAGATGATGTTCTGGGTCACCCTGGTCCACATTTTGGTCAATATCTCGAAAACGCCTTCACATATACAACTACCACCACTCCCTTTTAAAATATTCATTAACACCTTTCGTTTGATACCCATATCGTACAAACAAATTCCAGAGTCGCCCCTGGTCCAACTTTATGGCGATATCCTGAAATGGCGTCCACGTATAGAACTATGGCCCACTCCCCTTTTAAAATACTCTTTAATACCTTCCATTTGATACCCATGTCACACAAACACATTCCAGGTTTACCCTAGGTTTATTTTCCTAAATTGTCATTTTCCCTTATTTTGTCTCCAAAGCTCTCAGCTGAGTATGTAATTTTCGGTTACACCCGAACTTAGCCTTCCTTACTTGTTTTGTTTGCTCTTCTTCCGATGTATCGTCACAAAGCGATTAGCGCAAATGAAGTGCAAAATGTTATTGCCTTTAAGCGGGTATAATAAATGTACATAAATGGTAATATATGTTTGTATGTATTTATGTATAGGCATTCCCACATCTTCTCAGGGAATGAAGAGTAGCTATAAAAAAATCTAAAAAGTATGACGCCAATGCTCTCTATCTGTTATATTGGCTTAGGTTTCAACTATTTATGAACGAAGTCCATAAATCTTTCGAAGAACTTTTCTCTCGGACATTCCCAGAGCTACCTCATCTGATGTTGTCATGGTCCATGCTTCTGCACCACATAGCAGACTTGTAGAAAACGATTTTCGTTTGCCGAGCGAGGATTTTACTTTTCAATTGCCTACCTAGTCCAAAGCAACATTTATTGGCAAGAGTGATTCTTCCTCATGTTGTTGTTTATGTTAATGAAGCGCACTCACTTCATCTAAACAGGGTTAAGAAGGAAACTGGTTCGTTTCCAATCCAAAGTAGGCCATAAGGACATCGAGACCTTTCAATCATCCCAGTTGATCAGCAGAGATTCTAATGCCCTAATTTCACATTCCTCGATTTCCCGCCTCTCTTATGTTTGTTTTGGAAATCTTCGTGGCCATGTTAACCGCAAAGTCATTCCCTTCAATATCGCTGTGCCCAGGGTCCCAAAAAATTTTAAATTTGAGATGTCCTATGGCCGCCAGCAAGGCTGGACATCTCCGCACGATATTCGACTTTAGTACGTTGGATTCTAATATTTTTAAGGCGGTCTGGATGTCGACAAAGATCGATACATTGGTGCATGAGACCGTACTGTTCTAGAGCAGTCTCACTGCTACATTCCAGCTGCAGCTTCCTTTTTAATTTTCGTGATGTCTATGTAAGCCATTCCTACCTCGAAGGATATCTAATATTCTGCACCTGGAATTCAACAACTGTTGTGATATGCTTTTGATTTTTTTTTTTTTGGTGAATAGTACAAGTTCCGTTTTTATACCTTGCATGAACATGAAATTGTATATTAACTTTGGTCCGATATTTGTAACGTTGAGAAATATAGAAAATATACTCACCACTAAGTATACCGAATTGATCAGGCCGACGAACTGAGTTGATATAGCCATGTCCGTCTGTCCGTCCGTCTGTCTGTTTGAAAGCGAACTAGACCCTCAAATTTTGAGATATCTCAATGAAATTTAGCACAAGGATGTATTTTTGTATTATATTAGACATTTGTCGGATCCGGTAGGATCGGACCACTATAACATATATCTCCCATACAACCGATCTTTCAGATAAGACGATTTTGGTCATTCCTGCCGCAATTTAGAAAGTATAAACGTGAAACTCGGTGATATATATTCTAATATATCATAGAAGATTTCCTAAAAAAAATTACTTTGATCTGAGCTATATGTATATAGTATATACCTATCCCATACAACCGATCGTTCAGATAGAAAGATTTGTGACCATTTCTCCCTTAGTTTCCAATATAAAAACGTGAAACTTGGTGATATATATTCTAATATATCATAGAAGATTTCTAAAAATCATTTCGATCGGAGCTATATATAATATATATCCCATACAACCGATCGTTCAGATAAGGGTGTTTTTCGCCATTTTTTTATATTTATCTTAAAATCGTTTAGGTATGTACATCTGTTCACTATATATTTCTTATCTTATACAGCGCATTATTTGGAGATTACGAATGGGATAAGATTATTGTTCAGCCCCATTCATGAAAGGTATGAAGTCTTCGGCACAGCCGAAGACAGTCCCGTCCTTACTGGTTTTATTTTTGGTTAACCTCAGCTCGTTTTGCCCTGCCCATCGCGAAATGTCGCAAATTGGCGTATCCACGAGCTTGCAAATGTTGGCGGGAACTAAGCTGTGTTCAGAATCACTAAGTCGTCAGCGTATGCAACCACCCTCGCCCCTTTTGCCCT
Source organism: Eurosta solidaginis (assembly GCF_040869045.1). NCBI lineage: Eukaryota > Metazoa > Arthropoda > Insecta > Diptera > Tephritidae > Eurosta > Eurosta solidaginis. The sequence continues at coordinate 232,984,266 of NC_090321.1, read as the reverse complement.
AAATATTTCCAGAATTTCATCAACTCTACCAGTATCCATAGAAGAGGGAAAGAACGCCGCGCTGATATGTGCCTCTGGTAGCCATTTTACAAACTGAGCCAGCTCCTACAGTTTCGTTGTCGAGAATCTATCCGTGCTACAGACTTGGTTTCCGGCAAATGGCCTTCATCCGCACGTTGTTGAAGACACCCTCAACGTCGAGGAAGGCTAACAAGGTGTATTATTTGCAGTTCAATGATTTATCAATGACGCCATCTACCTCGTGCAGGGCGCTTTAAACTGATTCGTATGGGCGCTGAGCTGTATCCATCTTGGAGAAATTTGCGTTGCCTCTTATATGCAAGTAGATAAGTCTCTTCGATGTTTTAAAGATATAGGAGGAAAGGATTATTGGCCCGCGGTCCTTGGCTTTGGAGTGGCTTAGCTTACCAGCGTTAGGAATGAACACCATTCATACAACTCTCCAAGCTTCGGGATTATAACCATTTAGAGGGATTATCATTTTTGTCGCAAGCCGCTTGCAACTTTGCCGGTATAACTCTATTCTAATAGCCCATAGTACTGTGACGAATATTAGCAACACTAAGGGATACTATCATCTCTAAGCCGATACTAAGCAGTCACTTATATCTACAGAAACAAATCAATCATTATGTTTACACATATATACATACAAGCAGTGGAGAGATACGCACAAACACATGCATATATCTGAGATACTCACAAAAGTATGCAATCATCGGTGGAAGTATTACTCCCATATACTCGCGCATATGACTATGCGAGAGGCTATAAACGTGCATCTGTAGTTTATGCTAGTAAGTTTATAGCTGGTAACTAAGTGGTAAATTCTAGAAGAAGAAACGCCTAGAAGTATGCGAACGATACAGCAGAGAGTAGAAAAGGAGCGGAAGCTGAGTAAGCAGCAATCAGTTTGATTTAAGCACGCTATCAGTTGTGAAGTATGAGTGTTATTGTGAAGTATTTTCAAAGTAGTCTAATAAAGACCATTTTGCATTATTAAATATTTGAGTTATTTATTCAACAGTTTAGCGATACGAACGTTAGTAGAAGGTTGCAAATAAACGGAATTTCCCTAAATTCGTTACAGTATATTATCCTGGTCTACGACGTTTGTGATGTCGGTTTCCGGAAAATAAGCGCGGTTTCCTAGCATAGTGATGTTCGTCGCGCCCGTACATCCGGAAAGTGTATTTCTATCAAAGCCTCCAAAAAATACTGACTGGAGAAGTTCCATGAGCAATTAGACTTATTTATGCAAGTCCTCACATAACTACTCCCATTACTCCTTTTTTGCCTTCCAAATACAACTTTTGTATTTGTTAAAGCTGCAATCTGTAGGCATCGTAGTCCTTACGAGTCAACTATTTAAGCTTTGTTTGACAGTTTCCTTGTGGTTTATCTAAGTTTGGCTAAATCAGTGTTTCACTACTTTGCCCGAGCGTGTTGGTTAACACCCCTGCTAACCGATTTACCGTCCTGTCTATATTGCCAGTTCCCTTCTGTCTTTTACTTCTGTGGATGCCATTTTTGGTCTATTACTTTGGAATATTTTGCCCACTATGTGTTTCTTGGATTTCTAAACGGCCGAGAGACTTTCTCTTCAAAATCAATGGTGAAAAGTATGATGCTGTCGTCCAAGAAAGCGGCTGATACTTTCTCAGTTATCAGTGCTGGTATTTTTGGTTAGCTTTAAAAGACTTGATAAGGTTCCCCACCGTAAAATATTTACCCAATTTTATTGGGATGAATTTTATTTTCTAAAACTCCTCATAAAAAAAATAAATTTTCTGATTTCGCAAAGCATAATTTGAACGACCTGAATAACATTTCAATGACTTCTGCACGTGCCAACATTCTGAGCTCGCTGTCTAACACACACACAAACACATTTTGATTCGAAAAAATATGTAAGCGGTTTATGCGAACCGGCAACCGAATGCCGCTAAATGCGCCAAATTTTACACCGAACACCAAAGTAGAGTCGCGCCTACAAGTAGGCAACGTAAGTTATGCGACGTGAAATAATTCAATGCAAGCGCCTAAAATGCTGATGAAAAACACTAACGCACACACGTGCATTTAAACAACAACCCAACAAACCATTCAGCGATTGGTAACGTCTGTATTATCTGATACTCAATGGCGTTATTGTCGAAACACATCAACGTATGTGTAATTGTACAAAACACAAATCCAACTGATATAAATAAGCCATTCATATTATCTTTGTTGAAAATCTAACAATTTCTATTACATAAAAGTGTGTTAGCATTGCACAACGACAACTACAAAGTGCTGCAATGACCCGATTTCCGGAAGGTGTAAATTGTAGACCCGACACCAACAACAACCAAAAATATATGTAAATATGTAAAAAAGCTACATGAAACATAAATGGTGCAATGCGCTTTCCAACTACTGAAGAAGCCAGGTAACATACCTAGAGCGTACTTAGTTATAACTAAGAGCTATCTATACACATGCATAAATATTCGTAAAATTGCAAAATGTGTGTGTACATACGTACATAAAAAGGTACACCTTGGAATGAATGTCATTTTGCGTTTGAGTCGCGTGACGTCAAAACAAATAACAAAACGTGAGAACGACGACAGCAACAAAAATATTTACAAATATACATTCTGATATATCTGTGAATCGAATCATTAGTTCATATTGAAAAAGGAGTGTTCAAATAGGTTGATCATTAAAAGGAATTTTCAGCACAACAGAATATTTGGTATTCTTCAAATTATTTATGTGAAATGCTATTTCAGAATCCTCCATACTAACTCATGTATGGTAGGACTGCATCTACGCGATTTACTAATATTCATCTGTCAAAGTGAGAGTCAGGGCAGAAAGTACTTGAAGCGTATGCCAAATTTAGTTGTATTGTTTTCAAAGTAAAACGGAAATAAATGCACAATCTTTATATATATAAATTTCCTGTCACGTTGTTTTTCCGCGATGAACTCCTAAACTATTTAACCGTTTTTAATAAACTTTGCACACGGTTTGCAGTTTAATCCAACTTAAAAGATAGAATAGCGTTCCTGTGAAGTTTCTTTCGAGGAAGTTGGTTCACCGATACATCCGAAGAAATTCTATTCACGGTTCGATTTGTCTGAAATTTGGTATATAGGTAGCCCTTTGCATAGGAGGACTGGGACTTGAACAACGATTGAGATATATGGATAGATGGAGCGGAAAAGAAATAGGGAAAAGACGGAGAGGGAGAAAGAGAAGCAGAAAAAGAGAAAGGCGAAAGGAGGAGTGAATAAAACATAAGGAAAAGGGGGAGAGAGGGGAAGGGAGAGTAAGAGCTAGAAATTGTTTAAAAGTTATGCAGATAGACCAGAGCAGAACAATATGTGCAGGGTATATATATAATGTTTATAAGATTTATTGAGCTTAACAGTTAATCACTTAGGACTAACAGTCAATTCGGAATCATTTTTATGACTTTATTATTTTTTGTTCACTTAGGAAGATGAGCATTTAACAACCTCCAAGGTTTATGTATTCCTTCATTTCGTTAGGTGGGATGTTTGTAATGAAAAATCGAATAAAATAGAACATTGAAAGTTATTGCATACTTCAAGGCTGCATATTTTCATTCACATTATTTGTACAAATTACTGGGGTCCTCCAAAAGGTCTCCAAAATTCACCTCCAGAAGCTGCAAAGCCATGGTATTGGGTGTCAATTCGCTTTCTCTTTTGACTGCTTACCATAAGACCATGGTAAAATGAGTATGAGGACTCCTAAAGGAGTCCATTTGATTAAGTAAGGTGAAGTATCAAAACTTTAAGGCTGAAAATTTCCATTCACATTCTTCATAAAAATTCTTACACTTCGAAGCTTTGCGTATCTCTGAACTACTAACTGTATCCTTGATTTATTAATAGCCCTAATAGTCAACGAGAAGACTTTGCTAAATTTTGAAATTGGCGCATGTGGGAGAGACATTCAATTTACCTCGTCTTCTGAACTTAGCGATTTTTAGAGTTGAACGCTGTTTTGAGATTGTAACAACAAATATATCGGATATTTCAATATTTTAAAGTGGTCGAAAAATTTTTTTTATATTTAGTAACTATTAGCGGGCTCTAGGTCATAAGGAGTAAAAACACAAGTTTTTTATGTTCTTCCCAATACATATATTTCGGTTGCGCATCGGTAACCGTTCTCAAGGGCAGATGGATTTACACGTCTGACTGATTTGGCGTGGAGCTTGATCAGAGCGAGTTACAAAGCACGCTTTTATAGTATATAAAACTAAAAAGTGAAAAAATAAATATAGTTTAAAATAAATATAGTTAAAAAAAAACAAAAAACACGCTTTTAAATAATATCGATATAAAAAGTTAAAAATATATTTTGAAAATAAGTTTAAAACAATAATGAGCAAAAAAACTAGTATTATTGTGAAAACAGTGTGGGCGCTTTGTGACATATTTTTCGTATATCGAGCGCCCGACGCTTTTTTCACCATAATACTAGTATTTTTCGTTCTTTATTGTTTTAAACTTTGAAAATTATTTTTATTTTTAGTTCGATATTATTTAAAAGCGTGTTTTTTTTAGCTTTTTTAAACTAAATTTATTATTCAAATTTTGACCCATAACAGCAATTTGCAGCCTCTTATTTTTAAATCAATATTTAACAGACCTAGGCCCGGGTTTTCAGTGCGAGTATAAACACCAGTCAAAGTTGACTATAGTTTAACTTTGCCACTTTGATTGATAACGTAAAATGTTGCTGCTAATCTCAGCTTAACAAGCCAACCTAATATAAACGCACGCAAGTCATTTTCTGTCAAAAATGTCTCATGCACATACAACTTGTATGAGAGCAACTAAAATTGAATTTGCTGCGTGAAAACCTAACTCGATTTCCAATTTTTGTTCTGCGTGACATTTAGATTTGACGTTTGCACACATGCTTTACATTGTCGCAACGCATGCTTATTTAGGGTTAGGGCAAAAAACGCCGGTTGTTTGCGTGCGCTAAAAAAAAGCAGTGCAGTTTTATTAGGTTGGTTTGTAAGAGGCGGAAGTGGCAGGGTTATAGGGCTAGTTAAACTTCCTTAACCCTAACGCCATAGTCGTAACCATACCCATATCCATAAACATCTCCATTGTGATCGATTAATGGTGCCATAACCTTAAACAGCTGACATTTTCATAAAAATGCGGAGAACGCAAAAATTGCAAACATATTCCACAAACAATAAGTCTCTTAGTCAAAACGTATCCAAAACAATACATAAAATATACAAAAAGTTAATAAATTCTCCAAATCAAAAATTTTAAGCTATGGATATGGTGAAAAACCAAAAACCTATTGGTTGCCTATGATATGGTTATGGCTTTAGCGTTATGGTATGGCCCCATTAATCGATTACATTGATTTCCATAAGGTTGGTTCAATCAGCTGTTTTATCTGGTTATGGATAAGTCACCATTACTTCGCCCTTGAACTTAACTTTGACTGGAGTTTAAACTCGCACTGAAAAACCGAACCCTAGTCAAAATAATTCCAATCAGAATATTATAAGTAAATACCACCTGTCAGTTCCTGTCAGTTGCCAACTTATCAGCTGCTTATCAAACCAATTGGAATTACATGCCACTCAACGCAACTCTGCATAATACAAAGTTGCCATTCAATAATGTTATTTCAACAGAGCCCTTGTATTTACATATTTTTAAAAATTGGCAGCTCTATTGTTTGTTTTGAATGTAAAACGAAAGGAAAACGTCAAAACTAGATGATTGACAGGGCGACAGGGTTGTATTCCTACACTTTTTATTTCATTTTGACAGCTAACCACATAGTACCTACGTATGTATGTATGTATGTTAAGCTATACAACCCACTGAAATTGCTTTTCTGCTATTTTCTCAATCGTTCTCAGTCTTTCGTGCTGTATCGTCTACAGTCGTTATCGCTCATATAACAAAAAAAAAACAATATGATGAGGAAAAGATTTTTGTGAAAATTAAAATTTAACTTCTTCTAAGTCTGAAGAAAAAAAAAAGCAATACGCAAAATAAGTGAAATTTAAATATACGAAACTTTGTAAAAATATCATATTTGTTGGAATTAAATGCTGAGCCAAAATGTGAAAGAAAAGTGATTACTGCTTCAGGTTTTGTGTAAGTGTTGGTGTTGGTACAAATAATCACATCGAAATGAAATGTTGGTGGAGTTGGGGTAGAGTGGGAGCTAAATCAAAGTGCAAAAATTTTTATGAAAACGAAAAATGAGCGAAATATCGGATAAAAATTTACAAATAAATTTTGTGATAACTAAAATAAAATATAAAAACATGGAAAATTATTTGAAATGAATAAAAATGTAAAAGGAACATAAGTACATATCTGCTTATCTACATATGTATGTGTTATGGTCGGTGAGGTGAAGGTAACTGCATCTAAAAAGCAAAGCAGCTAAAAGGTGAAAACAGAACAATAGAGACCAATGAAATACAATACAATCAGATAATACGAGAATATACAAAACACAGTGGAGCGTGTGTTAATGCGCCCATATGTATGCATTTATGTTTGTACGTAGATGCGTATCTGTGTGTTTGTATGTCAGCTGGTGGCGTATGTGTGCGCTTATGAATGGCTTTGCTGAAATGTGTGTGTGCGGAAAAGGTAGAAAGGCAAACAAAGATGTTAAATTAAATGCTTAAGGTTAAGTACTTTCAAAATTTACATGTTAGTTTTTGAATCCATTGAAGAGAATTCGGATATTCGGATATGTTAAATGTACTGATGTGGCGGGGTCTGTATCGATAACTTTGACAGTCACATTGTTCGCTATCTACGTCAGATCTGCCCTTTTTTGTCAACGCCACCACCGCTACTTATTATAATCGTCATCCATTCTCTTTCATATATGTACATATGTATATTTGCATGTTTATACGTCTTCATAACAAATCTACCTCAGTTGTGCCGCCCACTTCACTCCATAATAATGCTTGCGTTGTACTTGTCAACAGCAACAACAATAACGCCGAGTGACGGTAATCGCTGTCAGCGCAAACGATATGCACGTTATTGTTGGTGCGGTTTAGTTCTGTTGTTGGCGTTAGCTCTAGTGATTTACATGCATACAAGTATATACAGTCATGATCAAAGAAGAAGCGCAGCCCAAAACCTTTTATATGTACTTAGCTGAGCAAAGCTATATATTAATATACTCTAACTTTGTTAACATAGCGGAACATTGTAACTGTATAAACTAATCGAGATAAATGTAGACTTCCATACATACATATGTAAATCGAAATTCTCAGGGTGAAAAAGACATTTTTAACTTTGCCCGTCCGTCTATGAAAACGATTATTTTTGAGAAAACATGTCATCTCCCATCGCCATTTAATATGAGCGAAATCGGACGATAACCACGATACACCAAATTAGATGCAAATGTTGAAGTATTAACATCTAATTGAAATTTGCTAAATTTTCAAAAAGAGACGGGGCACCACCAACTTCTGACGAAATGCATTTTTCAAATTATATTGGTCATAAATCAAAAACGGCTAAAGTTGCCATCACAAAATTCGTCAAACTAATTACCTTGTCATAACTTCCGACTTCAGCAAAGCATTTGACTCTGTTAATCATAAGCTTTTAACTCATAAACTTGACTTGCTGGGTTTTCCGAAGAATTTATTACTTTGGCTTCGCAGCTATCTTGTAATGAGAACTCAGCGGGTTACGTTCAAAAACAGTCTCTCTGAGTTGATAGAAGTAACTTCTGGTGTCCCTCAGGGTAGCCATTTGGGTCCATCACTTTTTACACTCTTCATAAATGACTTACCTAAGGTTATTTCGTATTCCCGAGCTTTAGTAGGGTTTTTTTTTGCAAGCGAGCTTGAAAAAACGCTCCAACTAGCTAAACAGTTTCATTATGGCAAAACCATAAACAAAATACATGAAATGCGTGTGTTTGTTTGTATGCATGTCACCCTGCCGCCACGCTGTTATTTTTGTTTATCTGCAAATTCGTATGTTGTTGTTGTTGTTGTTGTTGTTGTTGTTGTAGCGATAAGGTTGCTCCCCGAAGGCTTTGGGGAGTGTTATCGATGTGATGGTCCTTTGCCGGATACAGATCCGGTACGCTCCGGTAACACAGCACCATTAAGGTGCTAGCCCGACCATCTCGGGAACGATTTATGTGGCCACATTAAACCTTCAGGCCATCCCCTCCCTCCCCACCCCCAAGTTCCATGAGGAGCTTGAAGCAACCATCCAATACACAGCTTCCAACTGGTTAAGACTTCCCATTTCGATTCCAACTGCTTGGCGCATGATGTAAGTCGAAAGTCGATGACTAGAAAGCTTTTTTCGCTTTGTCCTTATTTTACGGGTTTCTTCCCAAATATCCTTTTTTTCAACCAAAGCCTTCGGTTTAATACGCCAATACGAAATTTTTAGCAAACTCTCTCTCTCTTCATTGCACTACAAAGTTGGGAAGAAATTTAAAGTTAGATAAATCCATTTAAGTGAATCGACCGCTATTTTGGACTCAAAGGTGAGAACTTGATTATATTTCAAAATCGATTTCTACGTTCTGAACTACCTAATCATGTTAAAAATTGTGAAAACTTAAACACTTCAAAAAAAGTTTATTAGAATATTGCAAAACCCTTCCAATAAGATAAAATATTTTGTATCTGTATTTCATGTTACTGATCCTTGAGCGTACGCGGCAATCCAAATAGACACAGAGGAACCTTATGCATCAGGTCAAATACATATATTGCTCGCAATCAAATTAGGAAAGAATTCCTGAAAATATCGTCCCAGACAAACAGTTGGAGTATTCATGTGAATCACGTATATTCCTACAACAATGATATATTATAATTAATTATGTTTACATAAAAGCTGGTACAGGGAGGATTGGAAACACGTCCTTTCCAACCGTCCGATAAGAGTGGCTTATTCTGCTGAGCTGCTAGCTTTTGGGTTGACCGGAATCAAATGCATTCCGACAGCATAAATAATAAAACTGGGTAATCATACGTCTTGGAGTAGGGCAGGATTGAGAACACGTCCTTCCATCCTCCCAATGATATGACTCAAGACTCGCCCGTTGGGACCACCAGTTCCCGTGCTGATCGGAATCTCATGCATTCCGACACCCCAAACGCTAGAAATCCTATTATTATTAAAATGTATTTAAAAATTTGTAATAATCTACGTTTTAGGCTTAAAACGCCGTAATAATAAATAAATAATAATAATAATAATATATGGTTCTAGTCTGAAGCAAAAAGATACAGAGGCTTCCACTAATGAACTTGATCGGGTAAAAATGCACGTTTCGAAAGTCTACCTTTGATATTTTGTAATCAGAAGTACATAGTTAATTTGATTTTTCAATATATTTCAATTTAAGCTTTAATTTCGATTAATTAAAAAGGTCTTTAACCAATTTTGATTACCTTCACTTAGTCCATATAATTTGACAAGAATAGTGCCTCTGCCAAAATTCAATGTAATATCTTTAACGGCTTTTAATTTACGACTTGTTAAACTTCCAAAATTTCTTTTTTTAAATATGGGTGGTGCCACGCCCACATTTCAACATTTTTGGAATTTATGTTTTGCATAATAAAGCCAATCCACCTAATTTCATTAGCTAAGCGGTATTCATTTTTGAATTATTTAATTTTTTCCATTTTTATAAGTTTTCTATATCGAAAAAATGGGCGTGGTTATCGTACGATTTGGCTCATTTTCAATACCAATCTATTCTGGAATAAGCCCGTCTACCGAATTTGCAGAAGATATCTGAATATTTGCTCAAGTAGTCGTGTTAACCGACGGGCGTCCACGGTCATCGTTGGCCCATGGCGTTCCCGAAGAAAAATGGCCTGATAACTCCGCCAGAACACTGCGAGGCAACTTTAAGCGGGTCTTAAAACTAATCGTGAGTGTTACATGGATTTTCTGTGCCCGAGTTAAAAAGTTAATTTTGCTTATTCAAGTAAGCGCTGAAATGGAATGGGCTTAATTGTTACTTGATGATTGACGATTGACGATGGCGTTCCTAAGGAGTAAATCGATTCGTAGTTTGTTGATTAGTATTATTTGTTTGTTTACTTCACAAATGTCAAACCCAACTAGCCATTGGTGCCATTAGCAAAAGCTATTGGGTCTTCCAATAGGGGAATAACTTTTGCTCTATACCATGGGAATAAGGTGCTTTGAGGACGTTTCTGGTAACATTTTGACCATGTTCGCCTCACTTTCAGATAAAGTGTGTAAATAATGCATCAGGAAAAGCGTTTATGGCCGCACATCAGTTATGAAGTTTCCCCTTGAACTCCTCTTGCAGTACAATCGGTTCTGTAGACAGTTCCAAGCAAGTTTAGATGTAATCGTAAAGGAAAAATCAAAGGTCGAATCAGAACTAAAAATTTATGAACAATAGAAATCAAAGAGCTCAACTAATCGATATTCCAGCTAATAAAAATAAAAATTACATCTCTGCTGCCAAGAAGAACCTTTTTTGATAAAACTTTTTCCATTCCCTGATTTGAATTTGGAATATGATGCGATGACGCACGCTTCTTCCATACCCGGACGACCGCCACCTGTAACTCTCTGATTTTTTTTTAATTTTAGTAGGGATATTAGGTGAGTTTGAGTTGCTGCAGTGGCAGGAGGCCTACTAGGAGGCCTGCTGTAATACTACAAAAACCTCCTTACGCCTCCTCTTCGAACCATTTCCAGGACCCGTTAAGGGCCACTTAGTCTTTGATGTCATTCTCCAAGCAAACCGTTAGGCAGAGCTGTCTAACACCACTTCATGCTGGGCAGTTCCACATAAGGTGATCTATTGGGATGTTATAACAAGCTGCAATTGACAGATAAATAATTTGAACAGTAATAAGTAAGGACGGGACTGTCTTCGGCTGTACCGAAGACTACATACCTTTTATGAATGGAGCTGATCCCATTCGTAATATCCGAATAATCCATTTTAGAAGATATGTTATATATAGAGAACAGATGGACATACTTAAGCGACACTTTATAAATATCAAATGAATACTGGATCTGTTATACTCACAAAAAGTTTCACGTTTCTTGTCGGTAACATGAGATAGCGATGACAGTGAACCTCTTATCAGAATAATAGGTTGTATGAGATATATACTATATATCCGATCGGTCTCTACGATTTTTTCAGACAATAATATATATATGCTACATACGAAAAAGACTTTTATCGTAGAAATTGAAGAAAATATGAAAAAAACCCTTTTCTGACTGAAAAATCGGTGTTAAATGGGACAAATGTCTAATCGGTGACCATAATATACCCCCACACCAAATTTCATTAAGATATCTAAAAAAATGACGGACTGCTTTGAGTTCACACAGAAAGGCGGAAAAATGGACATGGCTAAATCAACTCAGCTCTTAAATTTTGAGATTCGTGACAAACTTAATATACCATTTCATTTTCATGAAAGGTATAAAAATGAGTTTACTTGAATACAACTCAGTGGACGGGCACCATACCTGTAATCCATGGAAGTTTTTCTTAAAGTATACAAAAAAATGCAGGCAAAATAGTCAAAATCAGAGAGAAAATGGTCCTCCATCTTCTTACATCCAGCAGCTTTCGGGATATCATAACAATACGAGGGAATTTCTGCCAATTCTTTTCCTGGTGTTTAGATGAAATGATGAATCCTTAAAAAACACCTTCATTTGCTCTAGTTGAATCGTTTCTCTATCCATAGCTGTATTTAATAACACTATGGTATTTGTTTTTTTTTTTTTTTCGTGTAATTGTTTTCGTTGCTATTGTCGTTGTTATTGTTGACGTTTTCCAACCATCTCCGTCTATGTCACCATCACGCTAGCCCCTAGCCGACTGCGTCATAGTCAGCTCTTTTGTAGTCGTGAATCGAACCTACCATACTATCCCCCGTTCAATCCCACCTAACCGCCTGCTTTGTATATACTCCGAGCTATCATCCGTCTCGTCTGTGTCTGTTTAGCCGAATCGCTCCACAGCTTAACAGAACAGTTATATTGGAGTCTCCTCAGTTGCTTTTCGGCATCTGAATTGTGTGCGTTTCCCACAACCATTCTCGTCGGCAGCGATGTGACCAAAGCTTTATTATCTGCATATTTACACAATTCATTTTTTTATATTTGTGTATAAACATATAGTAATTACATATGTAGGTACATATAAGAGTGTATACACACATATGGGTATGTGTAATTGTGCTTATAAAAATTTATATAGGTGCGGGCATGTGTGTAATGCCGTCAACCGAATCAAAATGGCATTATCGTGCCTATATTGTGTCCATAATTTGCAATTTTTTTTTTCACTTGGAAAGTTTACTCGCTTTCCATTTCCTTTGAAAATAATTGCCGCTAATTGAAGTGGAAACTGTGAAATTATTGCAATTTAGAAAAAATTATGGAAAAGTGTATTTAAAAAAAAATATTGATTTTCGCAAAAATAACCATACCATGCAGTAAAATTTGTTTTTTTAAAGCAAATATTTAAAAAAAATCTAATTTAGTTCAATAAAAAAAAAGTTACCAACAAAAGAAAAAATTTCTTATTTTTTTCCGGACATCTTCGTCATCAACCCCACGATTTCTATGGATGTAAGTGAACGAAAATTTTTGTGAATGAACTTCTAATGCGCAAGTTTAACAGTACATACATATGTATATACCCATGTATGTATGTATTTATGATATCTTGTGCTCCTTTGTTATGTTGCCATTTTCATCGTCATCACTTGCTGCAGCATCTTTACCACATTATTATTATACCTTTCACGAAAATGAAATGGTATATTAAGTTTGTCATGAATCTGGAAATTGTAAGACCTTAAAGGAAAAGAGATAGATCCACCAATTAGTATACCGAAATTATCAGGATGAAGAGCTGATTTGATTTAGTCATGCCCGTCTGTCTGTTTGTATGCAAACTATTCCCCCAATTTTTGAGATATCTTGGTAAAATTTGGTGAGCGGGTATATTTAGGTGTCCGATTAGATATTTGTCTGAACCGGCCTAATCGGACCACAATAGCGAATATCCCCCATACAACCGATTTTGCAGAAAAGAGAATTTTTGTCACATCTTCCTCAATTTATCAGATTGAAGCTTCAAACTTCACCATATGCTTTCGTATATAGCATATATTGTTGTCTGAAAAAATTATAGAGATCGGTGGTATATATAGGATATACCCTATATAAACTGAAATAACAAAACGTCAAATAAAATCCCGTAACCAAACCGGCATATTAGGAGTTTAATATTTTAGAAACTGTTCAAGTAACTGTTCAAGGAAGTTACCAAACTGGGAGAGTAAGGCCCCTTTTTTAACTGCAGTTTAAATTCGCACTAAAAAACCGGGCCTTATAATCCAATAATTAAGGTTACTTTATGACAAAATTTATGATTATAATACCATTATTCACTTCCGGAGTGGTATGGAATTTTGTCATTCCACATGAGGAATGCAAAATGGAATAATTTGTGCGGACTATAATAAATTAATGCTTTTAAATTTTAAATGGAATAATTTGCCCGAACTAACAAAAAGGAATGAGGACTAGAAAAATATCTTTATTATTCCATAAAAGTGCTAGTACAGGAATGGGAATGCTTGGACTGAACTCCGGGATGATTGCATTCCTTAAAAGCTCTGCAGACTTCACAAGGTTAAGGGTAGACTAGGGCTGTTCGAATAACCGGATAGTTAAAAAAAAAATCCGGATATCCGGATTCGTAAATAGAAAATCCGGATATCCGGATACTGGAATATAAAAGTTGAATATTTGCATATGAGAATTGAACGAATCAAACATCGAAAAATTATTCAAAAAATTTGTTTGTAGATTATTAAATTAACGTCAAAAACATTGTCAATTTTACATCAAACACTTTTATACTCAGTTGAGCAGAGCTCACAGAGTATACTAACTTTGATTGGATAACGGTTGGTTGTACAGGTATAAAGGAATCGAGATATATATAGACTTCCATATATCAAAATCATCAGTATCGAAAAAAAATTTGATTTAGCCATGCCTGTCCGTTAACACGATAACTTGAGTAAATTTTGAGGTATCTTGATGACATTTGGTATGTAGGTTCCTGGGCACTCATCTTAGATCTATTTCATCTATTTAAAATGAACGATATCGGACTATAACCACGCCCACTTTTTCGATATCGAAAATTTCGAAAAACAGAAAAAATGCGATAATTCATTGCCAAAGACAGGAAAGGCGATGAAACTTGGTAGGTGTGTTGACCTTATAACGCAGAATAGAAAATTAGTAAAATTTTGGACAATCGGCGTGGCACCGCCCACTTTTAAAAGAAGGTAATTTAAAAGTTTTGCAAGCTGTAATTTGGCATTCGTTGAAGATATCAAGATTAAATTTGGCAGGAACGTTACTGCTATTACTATATGTATGCTTAATAAAAATTTGCAAAATCGGATAACGACCACGCCCACTTTAAAAAAAAAAATTTTTTTAAGTCAAATTTTAACAAAAAATTTAATATCTTTACAGTATATAAGTAAATTATGTCAACATTCGACTCCAGTATTGATGTTGTGCAATAAAATACAAAAATAAAAGAAAATTTCAAAATGGGCGTGGCTCCGCCCATTGTCATTTAATTTGTCTAGGATACTTTTAATGCCATAAGGCGAACACAAATTTACCAATCCTTGTGAAATTTGGTAGGGGCTTAGATTCTAGGACGATAACTGTTTTCTGTGAAAAATAACGAAATCGGTTGAAGCCACGCCCAGTTTTTATACACAGTCGGCTGTCTGTCCTTCCGCTCGGCCGTTAACACGATAACTTGAGCAAAAATCGATATATCTTTACTAAACGAAGTTCACGTACTTATCTGAACTCACTTTGTATTGGTATAAAAAAATGGCCGATATCTGACTATGACAACGCCCACTTTTTCGATATCGAAAATTGCGAAAAATGAAAAAAATGCCATAATTCTATACCAAATACGAAAAAAGGGATGAAACATGGTAATTGGTTTGGTTTATTGACGTAAAATATAACTTTAGAAAAAAAACTTTGTAAAATGGGTGTGACACCTACCATATTAAGTAGAAGAAAATGAAAAAGTTTTGCAGGGCGAAATCAAGGACTTTGAATCTTGGCAGGAATACCGTTCGTGGTATTACATATATAAATAAATTATCGGTACCCGAGAGATGATGTTCTGGGTCACCCTGGTCCACATTTTGGTCGATATCTCGAAAACGCCTTCACATATACAACTACCACCACTCCCTTTTAAAACCCTCATTAATACCTTTAATTTGATACCAATATCGTACAAACACATTATAGAGTCACCCCTTGTCAACCTTTATGGCGATGTCTCGAAAAGGCGTCCACCTATAGAACTAAGGCCCACTCCCTTTTAAAATACTCATTAACACCTTTCATTTGATACACATGTCATACAAACATATTCCAGGGTTACCCTAGATTCATTTTCCAACATGGTTATTTTCCCTTATTTTGTCTCCATAGCTCTCAACTGAGTATGTAATGTTCGGTTACACCCGAACTTAGCCTTCCTTACTTGTTAAATTTTAATAGTAAACAATGATCAAAAATTTAAAAAGCTACAATTTTACAAACATCAACAATTTCGCAAAGCATCAATTTAAACTAATGATGAGTGCTAAAATGTTCAGCAAGATTTGGGATCATTTCCAAAAAAGTGAAAATAAGAACAGTGCCATTTGTTTATATTGTGAAAAAACGCTACAAAATACAGGATCGACATCATGTCTATGGAGCCACTATTGGTTTTTCCATCTTCAAGGGAACAGTTCATCACAAAATAGTTTTGATCACAATTCGGAATGTTCAGAACCTCCAATGAAGAAAGTTCGAACATCACGCGTAGCGCAAACTGTTCGCAATAAGTATTTGTCCAAAGGAAGTCAAGAGATAATAACTTAAGCCTTGGCTAATATGATTGCTGTTGACTTATTGCCTATTTCATTGGTGGAATTTGATGGGGGGTGACTCTATAATGTGTTTGTTAATGTCCTCGAACCAGGGTATGTAATTCCTTCTCGCAAAACAGATTCTGGTAGAATTCAAGCCATGCATAACCGTAAAATAGAGAAAGTAAAGCAAAATCTCAGTTCATCATGTGATATAGCTTTGACCACTGATTGCTGGACATCAAGAGCCACCCGATCCTATATGGAACTTACAGCGCATTATTTAGATTCTAATTGGTCCTCGCTGTTTTAATTTGCTCACCGAAGAAATGACTGAAAGCCACACAGCTGAGAATTTAGAAGACTCGTTTCGAGATGGCATGGAAGAATGGGATATCAAAGAAAAAGTCACAACTATTGTACACTACAACGCGAAAAATATAACAAATGCTGTTCGGGGTTTGAACTCTGACATAACCAGTCATCCATGCAGTGCACATACACTTCAATTGAGTGTTAATTTAGGAATGAAACTACCGGAATGTTGTGGAGTCATCCAAAAGGTTTCGAAACTGGTAATGAGTTTCAATCATTCGAGTAAACGCACAAAATCATGTTGAAACAAGGAAGGCTAAGTTCGGGTGTAACCGAACATTACATACTCAGCTGAGAGCTATGGAGACAAAATAAGGGAAAATCACCATGTAGGAAAATTAACCTAGGGTAACCCTGGAATGTGTTTGTATGACATGTGTATCAAATGGAAGGTATTAAAGAGTATTTTAAGAGGGAGTGGGCCAAAGTTCTATAGGTGGACGCCATTTAGGGATATCGCCATAAAGGTGGACCAGGGCTGACTCTAGAATTTGTTTGTACGATATGGGTATCAAATGAAGGGTGTTAATGAGTATTTTAAAAGGGAATGGGCCTTAGTTCTATGGGGGACGCCTTTTCGAGATATCGCCATAAAAGTGGACCAGAGGTCACTCTAGAATTTGTTTGTACGATATGGGTATCAAATGAAAGGTGTTAATGAGTATCTTAAAAGGGAGTGGGCCTTAGTTCTATAGGTGGACGACTTTTCGAGATATCGCCATAAAGGTGGACCAGGGGTGACCCTAGAATATATTTGTACGATATGGGTATCAAATGAAAGGTGTTAATGAGTATTTTAAACGAGAGTGGGCCTTAGTTCTATAGGTGGACGCCTTTTCGAGATATCGTTATAAAGGTGGACCAGGGTTGACTCTAGAATGCGTTTGTACAATATGGGTATCAAACGAAAGGTGATAATGAGTATTTTAAAATGGAGTGAACCTTAGTTCTATAGGTGGATGCCTTTTCGAGATATCGCCATAAAGTTGGACCAGGGGTGACTATATAATGTGTTTGTACGATATGGGTATTAAACGAAATGTGATAATGAGGGTTTTAAAACGGAGTGGTCCTCAGTTGTATATGTGAAGGCATTTTCGAGATATCGACCAAAATGTGGACCATGGTGGCCCAAAACATCTTCTGTCGGGTACCGCTAATTTATTTATATATGTAATACCACGAACAGTATTCCTGCCAAGATTGCTAGGGCTTTTGATTTCGTCCTGCAGAACTTTTTCATTTTCTTCTACTTAACAACTTCCCTGTCCCCATACTAAGCGCTTTGAGATTGCCCTACGCCCATTATTTTTTTGTATTGCTTAATTGAATAATATGAATATATGTTACAAAATATTATTTTATAAATAATTTGACATATATTTACCTTATTTTGGCTATTTTATTTTGTGAGTCAAATGTGACTCCTGAACGTAGCAAAAACAATTTTGTTTACCACGTTTAATGAGTCACATGTGAACATATAGGACCATAAGAAATAATTTAAGTTTTCGAATCACAATAACGGTAACGGTATAAGTGCCAAAAGCGTGTATTAGTGTGCTTTTTTTGTTTAATTGAAGTTAGAAGTATGTATATACAAAAATTGAAGAAAATGAGAAAAAGGTATCAGAAAAAAAATTTCGAAATTTTCTTTCATTTTCCTAAAGGTTAGGTCTTTTGATATACGCTCACATAGAATTCACAAATATATAACGACACGTTCATACCAAGAAAGCGTCTTTAAGTTGTATAAAGAAATGAGTCACATGTGACTCATGAGCTTATTTTAATATGATCTTGTGAGTCACATATGAATCATTGTACAGGGAAGTAGTTAATATTGTAGGTGCCACACCCATATCACAAAGTTTTTTTCTAAAGTTATATTTTTCGTCAATAAACCAAACCAATTACCATATTTCATCCCTTTTTTCGTATTTGGTATAGAATTATGGTATTTTTTTTCATTTTTCGTAATTTTTGATATCTAAAAAGTGGGCGTGGTCATAGTCAGATTTCGGCCATTTTTTTATACCAATACAAAGTGAGTTCAGATAAGTACGTGAACTTCGTTTAGTAAAGATATATCGATTTTTGCTCAAGTTATCGTGTTAACGGCCGAGCGGAAGGACAGACAGCCGACTGTGTATAAAAACTGGGCGTGGCTTCAACCGATTTCGTTATTTTTCACAGAAAACAGTTATCGTCCTAGAATCTAAGCCCCTACCAAATTTCACAAGGATTGGTAAATTTGTGTTCGCCTTATGGCATTAAAAGTATCCTAGACAAATTAAATGAAAATGGGCGGAGCCACGCCCATTTTGAAATTTTCTTTTATTTTTGTATTTTGTTGCACCATATCATTACTGGAGTTGAATGTTGACATAATTTTCTTATATGTATACTGTAAAGTTATTAAATTTTTTGTTAAAATTTGACTTCAAACAATTTTTTTTTTAAAGTGGGCGTGGTCGTTCTCCGATTTTTCTAATTTTTATTAAGCATACATATAGTAATAGGAGTAACGTTCCTGCCAAATTTCATCATGATATCTTCAACGACTGCCAAATTACAGCTTGCAAAACTTTTAAATTACCTTCTTTTAAAAGTGGGCGGTGCCACGCCCTTTGCCAAACTTTTACTAATTTTCTATTCTGAGTCATAAGTTCAACTCCCCTACCAAATTTCATCGCTTTATCCGTCTTTGGTAATGAATTATCGCACTTTTTCGGCTTTTCGATATCGAAAAAGTGGGCGTTATTATAGTCCGATATCGTTCATTTTAAACAGCGATCTGAGATGTGTGTCCAGGAACATGCATACCATATATCATCAAGATACCTCAAAATTTACTCAAGTTATCGTGTTAACGGACGTACGGACGGACGGACATGGCTCAATCAAATTTTTTTCGATATTGATGATTTTGATATATGGAAGTCTATATTTATCTCGATTCCTTTATACCTGTATAACCAACCGTTATCCAATCAAAGTTAATATACTCTGTGAGCTTTGCTCAACTGAGTATAAAAATGTGCAATAAAATGGGTACTGCTGTTATGAATGCCCGAGAAGAAGCTCCGGAAAACAGTCACCTCACGGCCATTGATATACTCCTAAATGATAATGACAGTGATACAAGGGATTAAGGCGTGTTTTAGCGCTACTTATTCGAAGAACAAATAAGCCGCAATCTCAGTCTTAGCAATTGGTCGCAAGACCATGAAAAAATATATCCCAATCTGCAAAAATCGCCAAAAGATATCTTGCGGTACCTGCCACTTCAACAGCTTCTGAAAGGGTATTTTCAAGTACTGGAAATGTAGTTCGTCCCACACGAAATTGTTTGAGTCGGGAAATGATATCGGCACTTGTTTTCTTACACCAAGAAGAAAATACAAGAAGAAAATAGTTTAACATCATATTACATATTTCTTAATACGAGCCTTTCTTGTATTCACTTTTAATTGATTTAAATGCCCCACGAATTTATTGTTATTAATGTTAAATAAACATATATGGTACATAAATTTGCTGCTTTCACTGGATATCCAAAAATACGGTTATTAACCGGATCTTCATAAATCCGGATATCCGGATAGTCTCACAAATGAATATTAACCGGATATTCATGCCGTCCGAACTTTATCCGCATCAACGGATATCCGTATGGATATCCGGATATTCGAATATGCGGATAGTCCCAGCCCTAGGTAGCAGCAATTTATAAAACTAGATTTTTCAAAGATTTTTTTACTTTTTTGCAATGCTTAATAAAAGTCTAGAAAAATGTAACTATTAACAATAAAGAACAACATGAATTATAATTAATATTATAGCACAAATAATAATAATGTTTCTATAAAACTAATTACATACATTTGATTTCACGCAATATTCCCTAATTTTGCATTAAAAATTTTGGAATTTTCGCCACCTAGCGGAACTTTTTAATATATAAGTCTTACCTGGTGGATACTGAACTGTGTCCCTGATTTTATAGCTCACTCGAAATAACTTAAAACCGATCGGTCAGTTCGTAAATTTCTCACAAATTACTTCGCGAAAAAGTTAACCAAAATGTCCCAAGGGTAGTTTACTAGTCCGAAATATTAACTTTTCCAAGCGGTTTTCAAATTTGAAAAAATGCAGTAATAAATAGAGTTTTTGGAATATAACACATTGGCCCGTAATCATAGTCGAAATAAAATAGAGTTTTATTGGTTTAAAAATGGTTCTAAATTAAATATCATTTTAAGTCTGTTATTGTCCACTTAAATACTATTTTATCTCTAAAAAATATTTTAAATTTAAAATGACATGAGCCCGATTTTAATATTTTAAAATAGGTTTTAAGTTGGTGGTCTGCTGTCAAAAGTTGCGAGAAATTAAGCAACGCGATGAACTTAAATGGAAGTGAAAAAAGGCTTCCCCGACAAGCAAATATACGTCAGGAACTAATTTATTATCGCTTGAATGCATATTATTATGTATATGGGAACGATTTTCCGTCATCCCTTGTCACAAAACAACAAATAAACACAAAACAATTAACACTCCAAAACAAAAAACCGACAAAGAAGGTCAAACGACTAAAATCACAGATTTCTACCTACCCCAGTCAGCCACACAAATCGATTAGTAAACCACCCTCGGTTCTGAATGAACACACAGCACATACACATAACTAAATATACACAAGCATCAATTTGACAATACCTGCTCATATACCTACGAACTATAAATACAGGACAAACGACAACAACAGATCAGAACGAAAATCGACACTGATTATGGCACAACGCCGAAACCGGTTTGTCTCAAAACCAAATTTGACAAGGGATGACGGAAAATCGTTCCAATATACATCATTTATCCACCCTGTCGGAAAATCAACCAAACAAGATAAGTCAGCATATTATTATATTTGTGACGAAAATTACACAACTTTAAAATGTGCGATGGTTACTTGGCTCCACATATGCGAGATCTTTAATTAAGATTATTCCGCATTCATAGCTATTTGTGCGTTTTGATATTTTAGTATCTTTTGAGGAAAAATTAGCATCCTATATTGATTTTGGCATTAAATATAGAAATAAATATTCAATGGAAGGACTTATTTACCACGCGTCGATTTTTAATATATGTCCAAAATTTCAGATGATGCGTTTTAATTTCGGAAGCAATAATCCGAAGGCGACAAAGTAATGCTTTTACTCTGTCAAGAGATTTTTACAAAAAAAAAGTTTAAAATTTTCATGTGGTTGATGTAATTTTGGTGATATTGTTGTACACAAAAAGGAATTAACTAAAAAGATGTTTTGCGCTTAAAGCAACAATTTCTTATTGCCGACTTCTGATGATTAATATATTATTACAGAATTCTTGAATTCTGCTGGGATTTCCTTCTGTGTCTTACATTTCCCTTTAAAGTTGCCAATTCCTCTTAAAAGAAAGTGTGAAATAACTAACAACAAAAAATTTTAAGATCTGCTTGGTACGGGCGCTGTTGTACTACTTCCCTCCTTTTTCACCCCTTCTATGTCATGACCGACTTGAGTTCAATTATTTTCTAATAAAAGGGATTTACACTTTGCAGGTCCATGTACAATGGCTATACTATACTATACTATACTAAACTTCCTTTATTTATGCTGATTTTGCGAAGACAAACCTAAATTTGATTTAACTTGATTATCATTGAATGTCCTGCATACTTATTAGTATCGAGGTTAGAAATATCCGTATTCGGTTTCGGGTCTATTAAATTAAAAGGCTTTAATGGTTAGGACCACCTAACATTTAAGATTTGCATCATTTTGGCCGTCACATCTGTGTTAATGAAAACAACTTTTCTTTACAACATTTTTACAAACTATAAACTATTCAACATGAGTATGAGTGTATGAGTGGATAGCCTTATTGCTTCCTTTGCTTTAAGGAGCCCAAATCCGCTTTAACTACTTATTCGTTTATGGTGCGAGATTTAAATAATTTTTTAAGAACGAAATTAAGTAAATTTTCTTTAAATAAGTATTTTCATGTTTAATTAAAAGATTGTGTACTCAATTTTAAATTGACGATTTTTACAAGACGTTTGCCAGATTATGATCAAAACGCATATTCAGGTACTCCTTTGACAATTTTTGTGGTATTGTAAGAGTTTTTGTCAAGTAAGAAATTACCATATTTTATACGTGGAGTCAAGTAACCGCGGTTGTAAGGAACAGGGTGAACTTTTAAAATTTCTAAAAAAAATTCTTCATAGCGCCAATCAATGCCTTTTTTTCATGCGGTTACCCTGTCCATGCTTATTTTAGCTGAAACTGTGTAATATGTCTATGACAGACCAAAATTTCAAATCCCATTTTTAATTTAGGCAAGATTTTAACTAAAGAGTATTTTAGTCAGCGACTATGATTACGGGCCATTGAATTTATTTAAATGACTTAGTTTTGATCATTACAGAGCATAAACTTGGATTTAGTTTGTACTGGCTGATTTCAACCAGGGTCTGAAACTGTTATTCCTTTTATAATATAATTCCTTGCAAAACTATTAATTTTGGACTTTAAATATATTTGGATCAAGATAAAAATTATTTTCGCATTTTTATTTTTTGAGTCCGATAGAATTAGTTAAACTCAGACTTTTAAAAATAAAAGTCCGGAAATAAAAGTTAAATCCGGACCTTTATTTTTTAAGGCCAAAATAAAAGTCCCGCTTGATAACAAAGAAACGGCTTACCCGAAATAAAAAAAAAATTTAATTCGGATAAGCAGTTTCTTTGTTATCAAGCGGGACATAATATTGCTAAAGGGATACCTGGGAACTCAAACATTTGCACCTTCGACAATTTTTTGACCAGGACTTTTTCGACTCCGAAAAAAAAATTATTATTATTTCCCGTCCCTGATTTCAAGTCCACAAAACATACATACATATTAATTTATTCACGTTGTAAATATCGACGTGCCATATGAAAAGTAACAGTTTAAAATTTTTACAAAGAAATCCTATGAAAAAGATTTTGTAAGTGTTACTTTTCGTATGGCACGTCGATATGAACTTATTAATATGTAAGAGCTAGTTTAAAGAAGCAGTCGAGGCTTGTTTGTTTTTTTCTTCTTTTGTGTAATAGCTTTTAACAATTTTCGCCCGCATATTAATAAGATCTGATATCTGATTTGTATCATTATTGTTCTCATACCACTTTATCAAAGTATTGCTGCATCCAACTGCTTCCGAAAAACTCACTTTCTGTTGTTGAATATCTTGCTCGATAGCTGATTCTTCGTTATCATTATATTGCAATCTTCGTCATTTTCCGTAATTTGAACGTCGTTCCAATTTTCAAGTCGTCAATGCTGACGTCAACACCACCCACCTTTGACAATAACACAGAAATGGGGGAATACCGGCACATGTTTTTATTGCCAAACAAACTTTTGAATTAAAAAAAAGCTCAGAAAAGTTAACTTTTTAGAGCGCTACGTAGACGCTCAAGATCGTTCAACTTAGCCGAGCGTTTAACTTTCTCGAGAGTTAACTTTTTCGCGATTCTACTGTATTTTTAATGAATATTACCAAGTACATATACAGTGTCTGTACAATGTACGCAGGTATATAACTAAATTGAGGAAATAACTTAAAAAATTGGCCATTGTCAACTTAGTTGTATTATAGTCGTAATTGTTGTTGTAATGTTATGCAATTTATGATTCTTTCCTACTTTACAATGAGCAATTAATTTTTTTCTTATTGCTTCTTCAGTCGTTTTGTCATTGTGATCATCGGCACATATGCAAATGCATAATATAATACACAAACAAATTTATACCGTAGACAAACACGACGTTAATCCGTATTAAAAAAGCTTATTTCCCATTAATTTGAGAATCAGCGGGCGATGATCCAGATTAAGTTCCATAGCTAGGTTGCAATTTTCAAGCAAATTAGTTATATATATTGTGTTTGTTAGTCATTGTTCAATACTAATTTTTCATCATTGATATTCAAATGAAACCACAAATTAGTAACTACATAAATATGTAGTTCAAAACGAATCATTTCATTCCCAAGCATCTGCAAAAGTTCCTTTTCTTAAGGATGAAATGTAATCATAAATATTTTCTCTTGGCACTGATTTCAAATAGTCGCAGTGTATTTCGGACTTAAAAGCGGAGTCAACTGTGCCGTTTGTCGTATCGCTGTAGTCGTATCCATAACCATAGTGTACAAGTACAAGTGTGTTGACTTATCTGTCAAGCATTCTGACAGGCACTCGCTGGATTCGGAATGACAGCGAATTCAAAATGGATACCATTACCGAGTGCGCCGAATGATTGAAAAATTGAAAAAGTCGATACGATTGGTATTCAAAAATGTTGTCGTTGAGACCAAAAATGCGACTCTAGACCTGAGATTTCCATCAGGTGAGCGAGGCTGTTTGTAATTTTGACGTTTATCGCTTAGTGAACACACTTGTATAGGTACACTATGTCCATAACGTAATCAGCTGTTTATCGTTACGACGGTAAACCAAAAACCAATTGGTTGGCTACGATACGGTTACGACCTTAGCGGCACCAATAATCGATTTCATTGATTCCTATAAGGTTGGTCGAATCAGCTGTTATAATGTTACCGATACGGTTACCGATAAAGCACAAATGTCTGCAGTTTAATGAAGGCTCGTAGTAATTTACTACGTGATTCCCGTGATTCGTAGTTTATTTTATATCAGCAAGCCAGTAACTGTTATATAATTATTTTTTTCCTTTACTCTTTTATTTTCATTTTTATTATCAGGTTAGGAAAGCTCCCAGAGTATATAAACTTGGTTGACATAACTCTAGCTTGGAACGGCATAAACTTATCGAAATAAATATAGACTTCGGCAAAGCCTAACAATAATTATTTTATCATTATTATTATTATAATATATTTTTTCTTAATTGAAAACATTTTTTTTTAAATTAGAATAGAAGAAAGAATGGGATCATCGCCATAAACATAGTCCAATTTTCACAACTATTCTGTAACAGATGTCGCAGTGCTGTTAATATCAATTGGCAAGAACCAGAATTGAAGTTAGAATAATGAAGACAAACAGAAAACCGCTGTGATGGCTGAATGGTTACAGCAGCGGCGCCTAAACGTTGCCGATGAAGGAATTTAGCAGTTCCCGAAATGGATCTATACAACAAGCTTTGGCAGTTGTCTAAATTTTTTTCTTTCTTCTATTTAACATATTTATTTAACATATTTAACATATTTATTTATTAACATATGTATATATTCATCCTGAGACAACAATTTTGAAAAAAATTATTTAACAGTGCCAGTCACGTGTGATACAATAAGGTATTCTGATAATTAAAAATACTTAACATAAAAAAGGGGAGAAGTAGGAAAATGAGAAATAGGGATACATTATAAAATGAAACACAAAGGAAGAAAAAAAAAAAAAAATGAGGTATAAATATTTTGAAAAAATGAAATATAATATGTAAAAGTTCACATTCAATAATATAGAAGGTATTAAAATAGAGTTGTAGTTGTTAACAATCATTGTAAAAACTAAACACTTTATTTGTAAATTGCAGTGTATTAGTAAGAATCCTTAAACTAACTGGAAGTGAGTTCCAAAGACGTACCGCGTTGATAAAAAATTGACGTTCTAATTTAAAAAAAAAAAAATTTCAATTAAGAAAAAATATATTATAACAATAATAATGATAAAATAATTATTGTTAGGTCTTGAGCTCGATTCAAACTCGCGATCTTACAAATCAGTAGGCCGATATAACAACAAAAATTGTTAAATTAGTTATGTAATCTTTACTTAGTAACGTTTCTCATCCTATCAATTTCTTTTAATGCATCAACATTACAAGGTTTCTTCGAAGTCAACTTTGAACAGTCAAGTTCTTCTATTCGAGTGTTAACTAACTTAAAATTATATTTTATTGTGACTTTGCCTATGTCGCGTTCAGTTTACAACTACTTATTGCAGATCTCTGCTCTGTTCCATCGCCAACACGCTTGCCACACCATGTTTTCATCTGGGACCAAAATTCACGGGAAAAAAGGACCAAATCCCAAAAAAAAGGACCAAATTTTTGTTTTATTGGTATATAAGGAGGTCGTATTCGTTGTAAAATACAAAACTGTAGGATGTTTCCATGGTTTCCTATATAAAATTTTACTGGACATAATAAATACTTTGCTTAAATTCAAGGAACAAACAAAAATAAAATGTAGTTCATGGTATTATATTTTAACATTTCTAGAATAGGTGTATGTCGTTCACCAACCTAACGTTGTGAACCTAGATTTGCTCACAAAGCTTTTAGTTCCAGCATTATATTTTTGGTTGCAATGAAATAAAATGTATAGCGCAGTTAATTTTTAGTAAGGAAAGGTTCAAAAATTTGCGTTCTGGTGGAACTATGTGGAAAACTCAGTAGAGCATAAATGAAACTAAGCAATTTTGTTAGTTCTATTTCTATAGATGTTTACGTTCTCTCTTAACGTTTAAAATATATATCATGGCCTAGATTCAGTAAGTGTGAGTTTTGATACATGGCATCAGGGGTTAATGCTAGCACCTACGGGGATAATTTTACACAAAATATTTCTTCCAAAATCAAATCTCTTTTGCAGTTGCTTCAAAAGCTGAATATAAAAATAAAATTTTTTAATCCCATTCGTTGTACATTTATAAAGTTATAGCCTTCAAGAAGTATTTCTGCCTTCCAGTTAAAATATTTCTTGTGCTGGGTGAAAAAGATCTAAATATCGACGTGCCTTCACAAACTCTCAATATCTCTCGGTAGACTTGAATTAAGTAAGTGGCAAGTACACTTAATATAAAATAAATTAGTTTCGTTCTTTTTTTCGTTTTCAATTCATTAAACTCCACGCTTCATCAGTTGCAAGCCTTGTCAAATTTCTTAGAGGCGCAAGTGCATTTGAAATACATACTCTACTAGTGACAAAAATCTTTCACTAACGCCCCGATTATAGTGTGGTAACAACATTCTTCACCACGGTAACGAAATCATGCGGCAACTTTTACACCCTTTTGGTATTCTACCCGCGAAAATAGCCAGATAATTTTTCACCCACAAAAGTAGGTGGTTACATCGAAATAACCACACAACAGCTGTTGTTTAGAAAAAGGCAAAACTGAAAAATAAAGAATTGTAAGCTCAAATAAGTAAAGATAATCAACCCAATTCTAAACGAAAATTCCGTGCGAGTTTTCTCCCTTCTCCCATTCCTCGTATTCTAAATAAAAATTCCTTGTGAGTTTTTTCACTTCTCCCTTTCCTCCTATTCTGAACAATGTTCGAAAAAGGGGAAACCGGTTATGGGAGAAAAGTAGGTATTATGAATGTGAGGGAGAGGGAGATTTCTCTGCCATTTCAAAGGAGTTTTTTCACTTGTTAAATTAAAGGGAATGCATCAAAATAGTTAAAGGAAATTGGTTATTTTAAGAAAGAACACTTATTTGTACAAATTTGTGCTAAAAGATGTATTTATATTCTACCACAATATTCTCACTTCTAATACAACAACAACTACAACCACAATATTCTTTATTTTAAGTTGAAAAGTATATCATAAGCAACGGTAGAGCTCTTGCTATACAAATTTGATGCAGTCATCCAGAAATTGCGCAAGGATTTTTTAATAAGGCTTAAATAGATTTTGGCATATGATGAAGGACGGATTCAACTCAACTTGGCCGCCAGAAAACTGCTTTGATGAATGAAAGCAGGCAACTCCGGCAGATTTGTGTTATGCGGCCGTCTTCTTCTTATGTTCCGCTGTTGATGTTGCTGTGGCACCAATTCATTACTCATTTCAGTGAATACCACATGAAATGCAATAAATACTGTGCAATGTTTATATTTTATTTCTTAATTTCCAACAAATTTGCAACAATAATTAAACTTTTAAATTTTTTAAACAAAATAAGAAATGTGCGACGAAATTTCAATTGACAAAACAGCTGACTTCGAAAATTCGAAATTCCTATTCCCCAATTATTGTTCTCCCTAGGAGAACAGAATTGGAGGAATTTTTCCGCGGGAATAAAAAAATCCGCGAGAACAAAATTCCGCGAGAATATTTAGAATTGGTCTGAATAGTAAAAAAGTTTTGCCTCTTGCTATACATATATATTTGTTTACATTATGTACTTTCACAGAATAAATTACAATATACCTATGTACATATACATACACATCGTCCCGTTTATTCGTTAACCTCGTATCTACAAGTGAGACATTTTCGGTAAAGCGAACACGGTTGCCACACCATGTTTTCATTTGCGACCAAAATTCCTCGAAAAAAGGACCAAATTTTTGTTTTATTTTATTAGTATAAAATACAAAATTTTAGGATGTTTCTATATAAAATTTTACTAAACATAATGAAGACTTTCCTTTAATTCAAGCTGAGCAAACAAATATATGTGCATGCAACCAAAAATGGTATTATATTTTGACATAGGATAAGTCTATGTCTTTCACCAAGCAAACGTGGTGAACCTAGTTTTGGTCACAAAGCTCTTGGTTCTAGAATTATGTTGTTGATTGCAACGAAATAAAATATATAGTGCAGTTAGGTTTTAGTAAGAAACGTTTCAAAATTTGCGTTGTAGTGTTGCCGAACTATGTATGTGGAAAACTCAGTAAATCATAAATGAAACTAGGCAATTTTGTTAGTGCTATTTTTATATATTGTGAATTTTTACCTGAGCGACAAAGAAAGAAAAGTACCAATCGTGGCCACTGCCTAAAAAGGACCAACATTGAAGAAAAGGGACCAGCGGACCAAATGGGGTTGGAAGGGACCATTTTTGGTCCAAATGGACCAAAGTGGCAACCGTGAAAACGAAAAACACTACCTTTCAAATTTCTCCACAGACACTGGTGAGTTTTTTGGTGATGACAGCGTTACCACTTGGGCCAGAATCGCGGACAAAAGAACTGGTAACGATATTCGGTTACATAATGTTCTGGGTACTAATTTACCGGTAACGCTCAGAATCGGGATGTAAGTGTTTAATAACCGATGGAAATATCTAGTCATTATTATTATAAATATTAAATAAGAGTTTTTTTTTTCATAAGTCGGCTGTTTCATCAACCATTAACGACAGTGTGTTTGTTTTTAATGCCTCGCCTAAATTATTTCCTAGGTAAAATGTCACTGTTCTCGTACATTTTTATTGACTGAGCAATTTTTTGTGGTGAGAAATCCATTCAAGTAAATTCAAAATTATATGTGGGTTAACGAATGTGCTGCAAATTTTTAGGGCATTATTGTGAATTTTTATTTGAGTGAAAAAGAAAGAAAAGTACCAAAATGGTGGCAACTGCCTAAAAAGGACCAAAATTGAAGAAAATAGACCAGTGTATCAAATGGGGTTGGAAGGGACCATTTTGGTCCAAATGGACCCAAAGTGGCAACCGTGATCGCCAAAAATCTGTAAAACAAAACCAAGTGCGCAGAAAAATATGCAACAAAAAGTATGCAACATTGAGGAATAACAACCTAACTTCTACTTTTGTTGCATACACAAACAAAGCGAAGTTACCTGCGTTCTTGACGACTTAGGCTTTTATTCCCTTGTGAATTCAAATCTTTACCGATAACTCTGTTACCGATTAATTTATCGAATTCTCGCAAAGCAATATTGCATTGTCATCGGAGTTATACATGTGTGCAAAATTTCAGCTCAATGGGACACCGGGAAGTGTATTAAATTTAACTTACAAGATTTCATTACATACAACAGCCAAGTGAAACTAAATAAAAGCTTATAAATTATAAATAAATTAGCGGGACCCGACAGATGAGGTCCTGGGTCACCCTGGTCCACATTTTGGTCGATGTCTCGAAAACGCCTTCACATATACAAGTTAGGGCTACTCCCTTTCAAACAAAAACATTATAGAGTCACCCCTGGTCAACCTTTATGGCGATATCTCGAAAAGGCGTCCACCCATAGAACTAAAGTCTACTCCCTTTTAAAATACTCATTAAGACCTTTCATTTGATACCCATATCGTACAAACACATTCTAGAGTCACCCATGGTCCACTTTTATGGCGATATCTCGAAAAGGCGCCCACCTATAGAACTAAGGCCCACTCCCTTTTAAAATATTTTTTAATACCTTCCATTTGATACCCATGTCATACAAACACATTGCAGGGTTACCCTAAGTTCATTTTCCTACATTGTGATTTTCCCTTATTTGACAAAGGATGAAGGAACATCGTTCCAAAAAACGTCACCCTTGGTCTACAATTTGGTCGATAAAACCCAAACGTATGTGATATGGAGAAAATTTTTCTAAGCGGGGTCGCCCCTCGGCAGTGTTTGGCAAGTGCTCCGGGTGTATTTCTGCCATGAAAAGCTCTCAGTGAAAACTCATCTGCCTTGCAGATACAGTTCGGAGTCGGCATAAAACATGTAGGTCCCATCCGGCCAATTTGTAGGGAAAAGCAAGAGGAGCACGACGCAAATTGGAAGAGAAGTTCGGCCTTAGATCTCTTCGGAGGTTATCGCGCCTTACATTTATTTATTTATTTTTTATGTGATATGGAATTAAAAAACACTTATAAACCATCTACGAAACCCTGCGAAACCAGCTATGCTCTCGGCTGAGTAAGTAATGTTCGGTTATTCCCGAACTTGGCCTTCCTTACTTGTTCCATTTATTTATGTGTCTGCTTTTCCTTTCTGTCAATTTTTTTGTAAACTGCACAATACTTAACAGTTAAAGAGGCATCGATTTTAACATAATCTGCGACATAA
Source organism: Eurosta solidaginis (assembly GCF_040869045.1). Lineage (NCBI taxonomy): Eukaryota > Metazoa > Arthropoda > Insecta > Diptera > Tephritidae > Eurosta > Eurosta solidaginis. The sequence goes on along the minus strand of NC_090321.1, from coordinate 232,952,981 downwards.
TTCAAAGAGAACTCCCTCGAATGAAATGAATTACTTCTAGAATTTTGTATGAAGTTCAACGTAATTCGTCACGTATTTGAAGGCCAAATGACGAATTGGGGAGCACACATATTCACACTTCTCATTCGATTTGTTTTTTTGATTAAAGTGGTCGGTGAGCTTTTATATCGGTGCCTGTCATTGTATTGTTCGGATCGAATAACGCCTATAATTTATCTTGATTAGTGTTACCGCCTATCTTCCCTTTGATATAAATGAAAAATTCTCTCTTTTATATGTATGTATGTATGCATATATGCTGATTGACTTTTCTACTTAATTGCTAATTCATTATCGGTGTCTACTTCTTGGTCACAATTTGGTCTTTTCGGCCCCTCGAACACCGCGACTTGTGTTCACCTTTTGTTTACTTATTACCTTCGTTCACTTGCTATTTTTTTCTTGGTTACTCTTTGGTTTTATTTTATTCTGCTTTTTTTTTTCTTTTTACTTTTGGTTTGATTGCAGATTTTTCGCCAGCTGATTTTCTGTGTGACGACCTCGAATTTTACCCTCGGAAGCCATTCACCATTCGCACTAAAGAGCAATTACAGACAAATTTTGTATACTCCCAGCTGGAAATTATGTGTGTATAGAATATGTGTACAAGTGAACGCATCTTTAAAATATGCCCACTAAAACAAAACGAGGGACAATACTCTTATGGGAGCCACTTAACGATCATTTTCTGGTTCTGTTCCTCAGAAATTGGCTCTGTTCCGGAGCATAAAATGAGGGAAAAATCGTGCAATCCGGGCGCACTGAAGGAAGCCACAAAAAAGATTCAGGGAAATACTTCGAACAATATAAATTTTTAGCGTTTTATGACTCGTTTCAATAAAAAGTTGGAGTTTTTTTTAGATAATATTGGAACTCTTTTTAAGCTTTAGCGGAGTCTTGTCGGACTTTTATAAGTTTTGAAATTTTTTGTGTATGAAGCAGTTTGCTATCCTTTTTCAAAGCTTCATTAACGGCCCGATTCTAGTGCGGTAACAACATTCTTCACCACGGTAACGAAATCATGTGGCAACTGTTACACCCTTTTGGTATTCTACCCGCGAAAGTAGCCGGATAATTTTTTACCCACAAAAGTAGGAGGTTACATCGAAATAACCACACAACCGCTGTTGTTTGGAAAAAAGCCAAACCAGAAAAATAAAGAATTGTAAGCTTAAATAAGTAAAGATAATAGTAAGTGTGTGTAAATAGTGTTGCCTCTTGCTATACATATTTGTTTACATTATGTATTTTCACAGAATAAATTACAATATACCTATGTAGAAACTTATCATGCATAATATGCATATACACATCGTCCCGTTTATTCGTTAACCTCGTATCTATAAGTGAGACATTTTCGGTAAAGCGAACGCGATTGCCACACCATGTTTTCATTTGGGACCAAAATTCATCGAAAAAAAGGACCAAATTTTTTTTTTACTTTATTAGTATAAAATACAAAATTTTAGGATGTTTCCATATAGAATTTTACTGAACATAGTGAAGACTTTCCTTTAATTCAAGCTGAACAAACATATATATGTGCATGCAACCAAAAATAGTACTATATTTTGACATTGGATAAGTCTATGTCTTTCACCAACCATACGTTGTGAACCTAGTTTTGGTCACAAAGCTCTTGGTTCTAGCATTATGTTGTTGATTGCAATGAAATAAAATGTATAGTGCAGTTAGGTTTTAGTAAGAAACGGTTCAAAATTTTCGTTCTGTGGCCCTATTCAGTAACTGTGAGTTTTAAAATGTACACTTTTTCTTCATATAATTTGTATGAAAGAAAAATGTACATTTCAAAACTCATAGTTACTGAATAGGGCCCCTGGTGTTGCCGAACAATGTACATATCTGGACAACTCAGTAAATCATAAATGAAACTAGGCAATTTTGTTCGTGCTATTTTTATAGATGCTTACTTTTTCCCTTAACGTTTAAACTTCATATCAGAGCCTAGATTCAGTAAGTGTGATTTTTGATCCCAGGCCTCAGGGGTTCTGCTAGCACCTACGGGAATAATTTTATACAAAACATTTCTTCCGAAATCAAATCTCTTTTGCATTTGCTTCCTTCTGTCTTCGAGTTAAAATATTTCTTGTGCCAAGATACATAGTTTTCAATTACCTTGCGTGCCTTAACACCACAGTGGTCCTGGAATTCCTTGAACTCATTGAGCTGGGTGAGAAAGATTTAAACATGAACGTGCCAAACGAGAAGTAATGCATAGAATTTCTTTGTATAAGTTTTGAAAGTGTTAGGCTCACGACAGAGTGCTCGCTATAAGCTATGCTAGGCGAGAAGCAATTTTTATTTTCATATATTTTACATAGTGTTGTATAACCGATCGAAACATCTAGCAGTTATTAATATTATTAAAAACAAGAGTTTTTTTTTATTAGTCGGTTATTTCATCAACAATTAACGACAATGTGTTTGCCAACACTTTTCTTTTTAATGATTGGCATAAATTATATTATAGGAAATGTTATTGTTCTGGTACATTTTATTGACTGAGCAAATTTTTATGGTGAGAGTTCCATTGAAGTAAATTCAAAATTATATGGGAGCTAACGAAAGTGTGGCGAATTTTTGGGCAATGTTGTGAATTTTTACCTGATTGAAAAAGAAAGAAAAGTACCAATCGTGGCTACTGCCTAAAAAGGACCAAAATTGAAGAAAAGGGACCAACGGACCAAATGGGGTTGGAAGGGACCATTTTTGGTCCAAATGAACCAAAGTGGCAACCGTGAAAGCGAAGAAAACTACCTTCCAAATTTCTCCACAGACAATGGTGAGTTTTTCGGTGATGACAGCGTTACCCTTTGGGCCAGTATCGCGGATAAAAGAACTGGTAACGATATTCGGTTACATAATGTTCTGAGTACTATTTTACCGGTAATGCTCAGAATCGGGGCGTAAAAGTTTTTTATTTTAATTTATATCTGTCCAGATTTTGATTGTTCATAAACGTTAAGAACAAAGGAGGCTCGTTACACCCCAATTAGGCACTGCAAAAAAAACATTTCCGTAAGTGAGCATTGCTCTATATCAGCTATACATCGTTCACGTTTCTCAAAAGACTCCGTATTATAACTTCCAAAAAAGGTTGGTAGCTTCGAGTACGAATCCTTAAAAAAAATATATATCTATCAATTTAGACTTCAAACCATCTTAGCTACTTTTTGTTCATAATGCATTTTCTAAGCTTTCCAGACAAGATTATCTTTCATAGTCGTTTCTCCACAATTTGCTAGAACAAATAGAGTACTTTAGAGGGCTTTCCGGACCAACTATGTTAAAATGCCATTAGATCTCAGAAGGACATTAAATGAAGATATAATGAATCAACTCTTGAACGAAGTATTATCACGAACTATTTCTGGATCCTACTAAACTAAAATCACACACGTGCAAAACTTGAAATTTTTCCTACAGGGTCGCATTATATTTACCACATCTACAGATAACTTTTCATATAAATGTAAGCGAATAAATGATAAGACCAAATGTAAAGAATATCTGAGACCACTCACGCAGAGGGTCGAGAGCAATGCATGTCGGCGGCGGCATATACTTGGTTATATTCATAATGGCCGCGTCACAATGAACTTTTTCATAAAGATGCGTTCAACGCAATCTCATGCAAAATGAGTAGATTGCATGTTTTTTATGGAGAATGGCAGATCAAGCGACACTAGCGCCATCTGATATACGAAAGTTGGCCATGTTCAACTTTTGCTACACGTTAAGCATAAGAAGAAAAATTCGATTTTGCTTTGATACTTTTTCACAATTAAAAACTGTATTTTAACAAAAGAATAGGAGACAAAATATTTTAGCAAGTATTTTTCTTTTATAGTGAGAATGTTTATATCAGTGCTTCGCAAAATTTTTTATGTGAATGGCCAACTTGAAATAAGTTTCGTCTGAGAAGTCTGAAGTGCTTGACTCCTATTACGTTATACGGTTCGTGATCGAAACTCATTTTTTAAATACAATATCTCTGAAAATGTGGATCGGATTAATGGCGTATGTGAACTAGAAACAAAAAGTACTCGTTTTATTCAAAATTTATAATAGTTTTTAGAAATAGTTTGACAGATGCATAGTTATCGTTTGAGTGAAAATGTTTCCCAGTCACTGATCTTAAAACGTAATTCGAGCTGTGTTTATATTTACAAACGCAACATCTTGCGTGATGTAACTGTCTTGCATAAGATTGCGTTGAACGCACCTATATGAAAAAGTTCATTCTGACGCGACCATAAGTTGTTAGTATGCTGTTATACCAGTTGTTACTGGCATTCATTTATTTTTTCTGGTTGTTAAACATTTTTATAATGATTGTTTTTCTAAATTTTACAACTTCCTTGTGATCTTAAATTCCACGTGAATTTTTATTGTAAGTATTCTTAATTTTTCGATCGTGTTTTAATTCTTTCTTTTTCTAATAGAAAGAGTACAATCGTGTAAGTTCTTTTGTTTTTCAATTTTTTTCACGGCAAGCCCATTTCGATCGCTTAAATTAAAGTGGAGTAAATGTTCCCACAAAAATTGTTCAGGTTTATTTTTTAAGTTCGAAAAAAATGCGACAAGAATTTCATCTAAACTTTTTTTGTACTTTGAAATCTCTTCGGGGGTTACCGCGCCTTGTATTTATTTTTATTTATTTAAATATTTATTAACACCCTGTATCATTGCAATCCGTTCATATTTCGGTCACTCCTTTTGTACCCTGCAATGATTTTTTCACCAATTTTGGTGAGTTTAGAAACATTAAGTTGTTCAAGTGGAAACACCCGACGGGAAAAGCCCCTACACACTCTTCATATCGTAAGTTCCATCACTTTTATTGCTTGTCAGTTCTGAACTTGGTTATCACTTAGCAGAAAACATATCGCTCATTTACTGCAATAGTGTCATAACTCAAAACATTTTTGAGTTTTGTTAATAGCCTTACAAGTGTATTTTAACTTTTTGGTTAATTATTGAGCTCAAGGCCGCAAAGATAAATAAAATACCATATATTTTGTAGTATTGTAATTTGTATAATTGGTCGACAATCGTCGATCAAGTACATTCATTTGTTCCTGAGAATGGTTTCAGATTGAAACCGAATCATCGACCAATTATATAAATTACAATACCACAAAATATATGGTATTTTATTTATCTTTGCTGCCTTGAGCTCAATAATTAACCAAAAAGTTAATATAATTAAAAAACTTAATTTTTCAGGAGATCTATTCAAAGATTTTCGCTGACATATGTTGGACATATAAAGACATAATTTCGTTCGTCACAAAATATTTCCATACAACATAGATCATGTTATTGAGTATCTACGTTTATACATTATTAACTCAAAAATCATATTTGTTTTAGTTATGACACTATTGAAGTAAATGAGCGATAAGTTCTATACTTTTTCACTCTTTATTATTGTTTTTTCGCTATCTTCGTAATCGACCAACTAAAACTCAGGTTGGTCAGATTCGTTCAGCAATTGGCTCGCTGTGCCATATCAGTTTCATTTACCTCTTGATAGGTTTTTGAATTAAAGCTTTCAATATTTACTTTTAAATCTATTTATATTTGTTTAGACGGCTGTTGGTATGTATTATGCCTTAATTTCTGAACACTTTATTTGTTCGCTTTTGTACATTACCAAACACGCAGCAAGTCGTGTCCTCTAACCCAGGGATCGTAATAATTATAAGTTTTATTAAAGATTATTATTTTTCGCTCGAAAAAAGGAATGATTTTAAGAGTTTTTCATTTACCTGTGAATATATTAGTTATTTTTTATTGTTTTTATTTTAGTCGGCAAAAAGAATAAAATCGACGAATAACTATAAAAAAGAAAAACAGCTGTTATTTATTTATTTATTTAATCAACAAACAAGGTGTTTACAGACTGTTAGTGTACGAAACTTCAAGTTTACATAGTTTATATAAAAAGTATAGTTAACTTTATGGCAAGTGTCTAATGATCAATTTCTTAAAAGTAAATTTACTACACCTAAAATCAAACGCCAAGGAAGAGGAATAAGCATTAGATTGAAAAAGTAAATTTACTACACCTAAAATCAAACGCCAAGGAATAGGAATAAGCATTAAATTGAAAAAGTGTCCTCCTAAGGGACCATTCATTGCATAAACCGTTCTAGCAGCACCCATATAAAACAAATCGTTACAACGAAGGATACGAGAGGGTACATTAAAACGAATTTTTATGAGGAGGTAAGAACAGTCAATTGAGTACCGGAGCGACTCGGGATTTTTCCCGACCAAGAACTGTCATTTCAGTGTGACCCCATTTAATTTGTTGCATCCCTCCTACAAATTGTCATCCTCCCAGCAGCTCCTTGCAGCAGGACTGTTCCATACTCTCTTACTCCGGGAAGGCATCGAATCCAAACCGGGTCCGTCTCCTGACCCCGGTCCTGAGAAATGGGTTGGCTGCATCTGCGGGAAAAGAATCTTTTTAGAACGGTCATACTCTGTTCAGTGTGTCTCGTGCAAGGGATGGTTGCATCGGACAGGTTGTTCTGGGCTTGATCCCAAAACCCGACGTCCACGTAACTTTTATAAATCTTTTGTGGCTCCTTGCTGTTCACGCCCAAGGGCGTCCCGTAGTCTACGCCTAAGCGCCCCCTCACTACCTTCCAGCAGCCCCGCTGCTTAGCAAGCCACAACAAGTACCCGCTGCTGCTCGCGCCCCAAGGCGCCAACAACTCAAACAGCTGATACCACTCATAACTACTACCTTCGTAGTAGAGTTGGTAGCAATGCTGAGGATCAGCCCCTGCCCCCGTCTTCCCCCCCCCCCCCCCTCTTTTCCGGCAGCAATCGTGCAGGTCTGGGAAACACTCTTAGTCCCTACCTTCGTTTGCACCGTCTGCCAGCACAGAATATATAGGTTTGCGACATCCGCCCAATGCAGCTCCTGCCTTGGGTGGTGCCACTTTCCTAGATGTTCTGGTCTCCGCGACGGCAACCCCCCGACGGGTTTCATCGCGCATGTTGCCAGGTCGCAAACCCAAATCATCCGGGTACCCCAATGCTTGCCCACGGACGCCCAGTCCCAGGGCCACAACAGCAATTGCGTCCTGGCCTTCCACAACCTAGGCGTAGTCACCCGTCACTTACCCCCAGAGTGGCGGCGTCTCCCCTCAGCAATTCAGAATTCTGCAGTTAAACTGTAATGGACTAACTGGGAAGATTACGGAGATAGTCGATTTCATGAAGCCGCACAACATCCGCATTGCTGCGATTCAAGAGACTAAACTCACAGCAAGATCTGCATTGCAGACCTGCTCTGGGTATAATGTCCACAGGAAAGACCGCGAGAGCGGAAATGGAGGCGACCTCGCGTTTATCATACACCACTCTGTGCAATATTATATATTTAATCCTGGCATCGACCGAAGGGACCAGGTCTTAGAACGTCAAGGCCTATCTGTCCGGTCAGGCGATGCAAACCTAGAAATCATCAACATCTACATCCCTTCTGCCACCTGCTGCCCCAGTGGATACCGCCCTATTATCAGGGCCTTACTCACTGGCAACAATCGCATTATCTTAGGCGATTTCAATGCCCATCATGATCTATGGCATTCAAACTTGCGGGCGGACAGTAGGGGTGAGATTTTGGCGGATCAAATAGAAGAAACGACGTTCTGCACAATAAACGGAGACGCCCCCACATGTATGGTAGGAAGCTGTCACAGCTCGCCAGCTATCTCAATCGTGAGCGCAGAACTCGTAAACTGCGTCAACTGGCAGCCGATGGTAACATTGGCATCCGACCACCTGCCCATACTTATTTCGCTCAAGGGTACCGCCGACTTCACCGTCACCGAAAAACGCACTTTCATAAACTTCAAAAAAGGAAAGTGGGAAGAATATAAATCTTTTACAGACAACCGCTTTGCTGCCCTCCCTATCCCGGCTGATGCCCGCCAAGGGGTGCGTGCCTTCCGTAAGGTCATTGAATCCGCCTCAGCACGTTTCATTCCCGCCGGGAGATCTCCCTAAATCCGGCCCCACTTCCCGGCGGAGGCCGCAAACTTAGCGAGAGAACGTGACCTTATAAGACAGCTTGATCCAGGCGACCCCCAAATAAGGGATATAAACCAACGCATCAGATTGCTTGTGGACGAACACAAGCGGGCGAAATGGGAGGAGCACCTAAGAGGTTGTAACCTCTCTACCGGTGTGGGTAAACTTTGGTCCACCGTAAAGTCCCTATCGAATCCGACTAAGCACAAAGATAAAGTTTCCATCGCCTTTGGCGACAAAGTGCCGTCGGATGCGAAAAAATGCGCGAGCGCTTTCTGCCGACAATATATAATGCATCCTACGGTCGACAAAGATAGACGGAGAGCCAATAGACACGCACATAAACACAAATTCAGCGCGTCACCAATCACCATCACCGCTAAAGAGGTTGAGGACGCCATTGGTCGCGCTAACCCATCCAAAGCAGTGGGCCCAGACGGCATAGCCACGCCGATGCTTAAAAGTCTAGGGAAAGAGGGTTTCAAATATTTAGCGCATGTCTTCAACCTGTCTCTTTCCACCTTTGTCATACCCGAGAAATGGAAAATGGCCAAGGGGGTCCTGCTATTAAAGCCTGGGAACCAGCTAAAATAGGTGAGTGGTATCGTCCGATATCTCTCCTATCGGCAGTGGCAAAGACGCTTGAAGCCATTTTGCTCCCTTATTTCCAAGCAAATTTGCAGCTAGCCCCTCATCAGCATGGCTTTAGAAAACTCCATAGCACTACCACCGCGCTAAATGCCATTAGCACCCAGATAAATTGCGGTTTAAATCAATAATCCCACCATAGAACAGTACTCGTAGCGCTAGACCTACTGCAAGACCTGGAAGGGTCTACCCTTCCCCCATGTCTTAAAAGGTGGACCGCAAATTATCTGGGTGGTCCGCAGGTATCGGCGCAATTTAGAAACGAAACAGCAAAACCAAGGAGAATTAAACAAGGGTTGCCACAGGGTGGTGTCCTATCCCCACTTTTGTTTAATTTCTACATATCTAAGCTACCTTCACCACCGGAAGGAGTCACAATCGTTTCCTACGCCGATGACTGCACAATAATGGCCACGGCACCTGAGAACCCAGCCGTATGAAGCGAAAAAACACAAGCAGGTCCGTGGTGAACTCCATAAACAGGCGTCGGACCTTTATGCCGGGAATTGCCCGGTGAATCCAGTACTTAAAGAAAAGTATCCAAAACTCGTGGAAGAGGAACGCATTCTCCCCAGGGAAACGCGTGTCACTCTTGCTCAACTTCGTTCTGGATACTGTAATAGGCTAAACTCTTACCTATCCAGAATCAACCCCGACATACAAAATGTATGCCCCGCTTGCAATGTGTCCCATGATACCAACCATCTCTTTAATTGTAATGTGGAACCAACGCCTCTAACACCCCTTTCCTTATGGTCCACCCCTGTTGAAGCGGCAAGTTTCCTTGGACTCCCGTTAGAGGATATTGATGACAATTTGTGATCGGTCGCGGCTATTAGGTGCGGCGAGCATTGCTACAACAACAACAACAACGCACATTCCGAGAGAAGTAAAAAATATCTTATATGTTTCGACGATATTTTCAAAATTTCAGTTTCAGTTAGAATGTAAATAACCACATTCCTTATTAGGACTGCAGATTAATATAGTAGTTATTTGCAATCCCTACATTAAAACGTACAAATATTCACCGTTTGCGCCTTAGCTATTATACGACTTCAGAGCTTTCTCTTGATCACAATAGGGGTTTGCTTTGTATTGCAAACGGTGCACGTATTATAAAGATACAACTACAAAGTAGATACACGCAAAAATCATATGCAATCTGTGCAATTTTTATTATGATCAGACCTATGTATATTTTCTTGCAATGAAGTGCGGGAAAAAATGCAGCCCTGCTTCAACGAAATTCCACTCAATCCGCTCCCGAAAAATGGACCAATTGTCTCTCATAATTTTTCGTGGTATTTGGTTAATTTCTATGCCAATATTTTGATGTTTGTTACCGATGCATGCTATGATTCCGTAATGGGGTGCTCTCAAAACAAAGCCAATACTCCTGTTGTGTACTCGGCTAACAAAATGAATGTCTTTTGATTAATTGACGCAATTGTTAATAGCAGTGGCACTTAAACAAATTTTTTGCCTTACATGGTGTGTACTTCTCGTAACACTGGGGAATAATTCAGCAGCCATTTCAACCTAACCTAATATTGGGGTGCTTAAGCTAACGTCCGACTCAGCGAAATACATGTCGAAAGATCGGTTTTTATTTTCTCGTGTCAACGTAAATTTCCTCCGTTTCCAAGTTTTCCTCCTATCAATAAGATGTTTCGCCTCTGACGGTTTTAGCAGCGTTTAACCAAACACAGCTGAAAGCCATATTCAAAAATGTAATGATAGGCATCTTAACGTGGTGTCAGGAGAGATTGCTGTAGGATGAATTTGTTTTCAGAAGACAGCACAATGGCGTATACAATGTGTATTGGCGATTCATAGTTCAAAGACCGCCGTCTAACTGTCCTGTAAACAGAGTGATTTGAGTATACTTTTACTGTATTGTGTACACATTTTCCAATTTAAGTTCAGAAAATTACAATTAAAGTTCGGAATTTCCAATTTAAATCCAGAAATTTACAATTCAAGTTCAGATTTTCCAATTTAAGTTCATAAATTACGATTCAAGTTCAGAAATTAACAATTCAAGTTCAGAAATTACCATTCAAGTTCAGAAATTTACAATTCAAATTCAGAACGTTTATCAGGAATTGTTTCTTTCATGCAATGGAAATAATAGTATATAACATGGCAAATGTTAGCGTTAATAATTTGATACAAGGATATGAAGGCCTACTATCAGCTAAGGAGGCATTGGATTTCTCAACTCACTTAAATCAATTTTGCTCACATGAACGATATAGCGAAAAAAACCATTTCATCTCTTCTCTCTCCTCCTCTCATAAGAGGTCAGTTACAAGGATATCCAGCTATATTATAAAGGTCGCAAGCATTGATCTGCGTTGAGTATGATAACAGTGTTGACGAAATCAACGGAGCGTCCACAATCCCGCAAGTAACGTATAAGTACTTTGTGCATAGATCAAGTCTTCCTCCACCTGCCTCTCGCAACCCTGTGGAGGTCTCCCCCTTCCACTGCTTCCAAACTGCTGTGTCGACTGAAGTACTTTCATGGCTGGAGCGTCCTCTTGCACTTATTGCAAAGAGTTATCCTCCGTTTGATTTCTTAGCTCGGGATGTACACGTTTTGAAGAAAACTTGGAGTACAGTATATCCAAGCCACCATTGTCAACGAAGCATCAACACTTCCGCAAATAACATATAAATATTACATTACGTAGTATGAATTGGAATAACTTTTGAAAGATAACACCCTACTTATAATTTTCTGAATTTGAATTGTAATTTTCTGAACTTGAAATGCAATTTTCTGAACTTGAATTATAATTTTCTGAACTTTAAATGAAAATTCTGAACTTGAATTGTAATTTTCTGAACTTGAATTGAAATTTTCTGAATTTAAATTGGTATTTCTGAACTAGAGTTGGATTTTTCTGAACTTGAATTAGAAATTCTGAACTTCAAATGTAATTTTCTGAATTTGAATTGCAATTTTCTGAACTTTAGTTGTAAATTTCTGAACTTAAACTGGAAAAGGTGTAGTTGTCGACAAGGTTGTTTGCTCGAAGAGGGAGAGGAAACCATCGCGGTTAATATACAGACAGGTGTGGATACATTATATTAGTAGGACAACCATTCTCGAAGCATCTATCTAGTTCTATGAATTGTAATTTATCCGAAAAACGGCTTTTAATGGCATAATGGTTCTCCAAATTTTTTTATCTATAGAACGGTTTTTCCTTACTCTCCTGATAAGAGAATGTATTAAACCAATCACATCTGGTGCAAGGAGATTATAATACAAATTTTAGATATTAAAATTTGGACATCGGATGCATAATATTTTCATGCATAATATGTGAAAATTTCCTTGTTTTTGTATGGTATGAGGTACCAGATGATCAACATTTTTACATATAGATACTACTATAACTCAATATGTTCAATATGAGCAGGGAAATAAGGAAAAAACTATTTGAGCTCGAAGAGATGGATTCAGCAGATTTCTTACAAATGCCATTTGGCATATCAAATAGAAACGTAGGCTTTACTAAAGATTAGGAACAAGAAACCTGCGAAATACCTTAGTTAAAGGGAAATATTAACTGTGGATTGTTTTGAGTAGGTTGTTAGTCGCCCATCGACAGTGAATTGGCGAACACTCCAAGCGCATTTATGCCATAAAAAGCTTCTCAATGAAAAATTAAAACACATGTAGCTTCCGTGATGCCAATTTGTAAGAAAAATTGAAAGGAGCACGACGCAGATCGGAAGAGAAGCTCGACTTAAATCTCCTTGGAGGTGAATCGCGCCAAGTATTTATTTATTTAGTTTCTTAAACTCAAATAAAATAAGAATTTGCCCTTTAATTGGTTACCGTCAGCTTAAGAGAGCACGTACATAGTTTTTGCAACCTATGATTGGGTTAATTGAAAAAATATCTATTTTTCTAATTTTTCATACCCAGCTGTACTTGTACACATGGTATTATAACTTTGATTGGATAACGGTTGGTTGTCCAGGTATAAAGGAATCGAGATAGATATAAACTTCCATATATATATAAATCATCAGTATCGAAAAAAAATTTGATTGAACCATTGTCCGTCCGTCTGTCCGTTAACACGATAACTTGAGTAAATATTGAGATATCCTTCACCAAATTTGGTGCACGAGCTTATCTGGACCCAGAATAGATTGGTATTGAAAATGAGCGAAATCGGATGATAACCACGCGCACTTTTTATATATATAACATTATGGAAAACACAAAAAACCTGATTATTTAGTAAATAATACACCTAGAATGTTGAAATTTGACGTGTGGACTGATATTGAGACTTTTGATAAAAATTTGAAAAAATGTTTTAAAATGGGCCCACCACTTGTGATAAAATCAATTTTACAAATATTATTAATAATAAATCAAAAATCGTTAAACCTATCGTAACAAAATTCGGCAGAGAGGTTGCCTTTACTATTTACTATAAGGAATGCTTTGAAGAAAAATTAACGAAATCGGTTAGCGATCACGCCCACTTTTATATAAAAGATTTTTAAAAGGGTCGTGGACGAATAAAATAGGCTATATCTTTGCAAAAAAGAGCTTTATATCAATGGTATTTCATTTCCCAAGTGGAGTTATAACAATAAATAGGAAAAACTTCAAATTTTAAAAAATGGGCGTGGCACCGCCCCTTTTATGACTAAGCAATTTTCTATGCACCACGGCCACCGTGGTGTTATGGTAGCGTGCTCCGCCTACCACACCTTATGCCCTGGGTTCACACCCCGGGCAAAAGCAACAACAAAATTTTAGAAATAAGGTTTTTCAATTAGAAGAAAATCTTTCTAAGCGGGGTCGGCCTTCGGCAGTGTTTGGCGAGCGCTCTGGGTGTATTTCTGCCATGAAAAGCTCTCAGTGAGAACTCATCTGCCTTGCAGATGCCGTTCGGAGTCGGCATAAAACATGTAGGTCCCGTCCGGCCAATTTGTAGAGGAAATCAAGAGCAGCACGAAGCAAATTGGAAGAGAAGCGCGGCCTTAGATCTCTTCGGAGGTTATCACGCCTTACATTCATTTATTTTTTTTTTAATTCTCTATGTTTCGGGAGCCATAACTCGAAGAAAAATTAGTTCAGAATAGAACCATATGTATATGTATTACTGCGCAGCATTATAACACTATTAAACACACAAAACAAACAACAACAGCATTTCAAGTGTACAGCTGGGTATGTAATGTTCGGTTTAACCCGAACTTAGACTTCCTTACTTGTTTTAATTACTTTTGTAAACATCATCATCATCTTATACATACCACATTTAATCATTTCTAGTAGGTAACTCTTGCACATACTTCATTACAGAAATCATTTCCGGTTTAGATGTTGTGAATAAATGTATGTGTTTCGATTACTCCGTATTCCCTTCCATCTCTCATTAACCATTCCCCACAATAGTTGATCAGCTTGATTTTGTGGTTTGTATTTTATATACGAACTCAGTACGACTTGTTCAGAAAGTAGTTTGCCTTCAAGTTGTCACTTTTTATCGTAATCATGTTAAATGCAGAACAAAACTGCTAAAAGCAACTCTGCCGTACATGAATAACTCCAAAAACCTGCTCTTAACCTTACTCCTGCGAAGCAAGCAAAAAATGTTTAAATACAGACGCCAACTCTTTGTGCCTATTAACTAAATATTTTTATTCTATATAAATTCGTTCCTGACGGACATTTTCTCAAAAAGTGTTTGTTAGAGCCTTCTTGAAATTGACGGTAGGCTAGGGTTCAAAGTATTAATTTTCATCGATCGCAAATTTGCTTGAAACGATATAGTAAAAAAAACAAAGTTGTTATTGGCACGTATAGCTTTTTATTAATTAATATTTCTATTAATTAGATTGGGCTTATGTAAATAAATTATTGTTTTCTTTTTCCATTACAATTTCTCGATACATACAAACATCTAAGGATACCCTATTATAGTTGCACAATAATTGGAAATTTCGATAATATCACACGTACTTACAACTAATAAATATATTTCAGTTAATAAATTTGATCAGAATTTTGTGTGTAATATCTATAACATCGTGAAGCAATTTATAGGCGGTAAGGTATTACACTTTCAAACAATTTAAGGGTAGTTGTCTCGGGACGGAATTATTACTACTCTGGAATAAGATAAGAGCTCTCTACATCTATGTATATATAAGTAGTTAGTCCTCAAGATAGTTCTGCACTCGTGGGTCAAATTTCTTTGCTATGGCCATATGGACAGGCTCATACAGCTTTTTATACTCGGTGTGCTTTGCACAGGTATAAAGGTTGTACAGGTATAAAGGAATCGAGATAGATATAGACTTCCCTATATCAAAATAATCAGCGTCGAAAAAAAATTTGATTGAGCCATGTCCGTCCGTCCGTCCGTCCGTCTGCCCGGTAGCACGATAACTTGAGTAAATGTTGAGATATCTTCACCAAATTTGGTACACGGGCTTATCTGGACCCAGAATAGATTGGTATTGAAAATGAGCGAAATCAGATGATAACCACGCCCACTTTTTATATATATAATATTTTGGAAAACACAAAAAACCTGATTATTTAGTTGAATGTCGAAATTTGACGTGTGGGCTGATATTGAGACTTTTGATAAAAATTTTAAAAAAGTTTTTAAAATGGGCGTGGCACCGCCCACTTGTGATAAAATCAATTTTACAAATATTATTAATCATAAATCAAAAATCCGGCAGAGAGGTTGCCTTTACTATGAGGAATGATTTGAAGAAAAATTAACGAAATCGGTTAAGGACCACGCCCACTTTTATATAAAAGATTTTTAAAAGGGTCGTGGACGAATAAAATAAGCTATACTTTGCAAAAAAGAGCGTTATATCAATGGTATTTCATTTCCCAAGTGGATTTATAACAATAAATAGGAAAAACTTCAAATTTAAAAAAATGGGCGTGGCACCGCCCCTTTTATGACTAAGAAATTTTCTATGTTTCGGGAGCCATAACTCGAAGAAGAATTAACGGATCTTAATAAAATTGGGTGCACAAATTTTCCCTATAGTAGAAAATATTTCTGGTAAAAATGGACGGGATCGATTAAAGACCACGGCAACTTAGATATAAAACAAGTTTAAAAGGGTCGTAGACTAGAATAATAAACTATAACTTAGCAAAAAATAGCTTTGGATCAATGATATTTCACTTATCAAGTTTTATTGTAAGAGGAAATGGGGAGACATTGTTTTTTTTTTAAAGGGCGGTGCCACGTGTTATGTAGAAAAGTAATTTATCTGAAATGAAATGTGCAATTGAAGCTCACGCTGAGTATATAATGTTCGGTTACACCCGAACTTAGACACCTTTACTTGTTTTTATTGATATTAGAAAAAAATTGCAAAATCGCACACGGCGATGATTACTGGGAAATGTTCCTGAATTGCACTTCTTCATCAGATAGTTTTTCGGGCGCTGAGCTTTGTAATCGAGTACACCTGCATTCATATTGGTGTTCAGGCAGATGCCTCTATGCACTCATTTAAATTAACAATATTTTAACTAAATGATTTTAGAATATGCGAAAAAAGGTTAAAATCAGAGATCGCTTACAACATTTCCGGAAACGAGTTTAAAAAATTATTTAATGATCACTGTTTAAGTAAATAAGTGTTAATTGCGGTTACGGCTGGTTTTAGTTTCTCACAGAGACCATTTTGCAAGCAAAATAGAGGGAATGGTCAGTAAGCGAGATTGATGTTTTATCGAAAAATACCGGTTTGATTTCGAAAAAACATCGATTTGTGGCCAAAAAATTATCGATTTGTTATCACTAACATTTCGGTAAGAAATTAATATTTTTTTGATAAGTGGTCTATAACAATTCGATATATTTCCGTTAACAAATCGATGTTTTTCAATAACAAATTGATATTATTCAATAACAAATCGATATTTTTTCGATAAAAAATCGATAAATTCTCGATAATAAACCAACAACAATTCACCGGCAACTCTTCGAGAACAGTTATTATTGATAACAAGCCGATAACAATCAGATAATATAGGAAATGATCCAAAGATGATTACCTAAAGATCTCAAAATAATCCCGAAATAATCGCGAAATAGTTCCGAAATGTACCCTAACACATCCTGAATTGTATGTGGAAATAGTACCTAAAATAATACGGAAAAGTTTAGTCATAATCCCAAAGTTATTAGCGAATAGCTGGACTATTTATATTACCTAAAATTGGTCCTGGGAATAGTACCTTTTTATTGCAGCGGAAAAATTGCTCCAATTCTTTTCTCCTAGGGAGAACAATAATTGGGGAATGGGAATACGAACTTTCGAAGTCAGCTGTTTTGTCAAATGAAATTTTGTTGCGCATTTCTAATTTTGTTTAACAACTTTTATACTCAGTTGAGCAGAGCTCACAGAGTATATTAAGTTTGATTGGATAACGGTTGGCTGTACATATATAAAGGAATCGAGATAGATATAGACTTCCATATATCAAAATAATCAGGATCGAAAAAAAATTTGATTGAGCCATGTCCGACCGTCCGTCCGTCCGTCCGTTAACACAATAACTTGAGTAAATTTTGAGGTATCTTGATGAAATTTGGTATGTAGGTTCCTGAGCACTCATCTCAGATCGCTATTTAAAACGAACGATATCGGACTATAACCACGCCCACTTTTTCGATATCGAAAATTTCGAAAAACCGAAAAAGTGCGATAATTCATTACAAAAGACTGATAAAGCGACGAAACTTGGTGGATGAGTTGAACTTATGACGCAAAATAGAAAATTAGTCAAATTTTGGACAATGGGCGTGGCACCGCCCACTTTTAAAAGACGGTAATTTTAAACTTTTGCAAGCTGTAATTTGGCAGTCGTTGAAGATATCATGATAAAATTTGGCAGGAACGTTACTC
This sequence comes from Eurosta solidaginis, assembly GCF_040869045.1. Classification (NCBI taxonomy): domain Eukaryota; kingdom Metazoa; phylum Arthropoda; class Insecta; order Diptera; family Tephritidae; genus Eurosta; species Eurosta solidaginis. The sequence goes on along the minus strand of NC_090321.1, from coordinate 232,935,281 downwards.
TTATTACTATATGTACGCTTAATAAAAATTAGCAAAATCGGAGAAGGACCACGCCCACTTTTAAAAAAAAAATTTTTTAAAAGTAAAATTTTAACAAAAAATTTAATATCTTTACAGTATATAAGTAAATTATGTCAAGATTCAACTCCAGTAATGATATGGTGCAACAAAATACAAAAATAAAAGAAAATTTAAAAATGGGCGTGGCTCCGCCCTTTTTCATTTAATTTGTCTAGGATACTTTTAACGCCATAAGTCGAACAAAAATTGACCAATCCTTTTGAAATTTGGTAGGGGCATAGATTTTATGGCGTTAACTGTTTTCTGTGAAAATGGGCGAAATCGATTGATGCCACGCCCAGTTTTTATACACAGTCGTCCGTCTGTCCTTCCGCGTGGCCGTTAACACGATAACTTGAGCAAAAATCGATATATCTTTACTAAACTCAGTTCACGTACTTATCTGAACTCACTTTATCTTGGTATGAAAAATGAACGAAATCCGACTATGACCACGCCCACTTTTTCCATATCGAAAATTACGAAAAATGAAAAAAATGCCATAATTCTATACCAAATACGAAAAAAGGGATGAAATATGGTAAAGTAATTCGATTGTTTTATTGACGCGAAATATAACTTTAGAAAAAACTTTATAAAATGGTTGTGACACCTACCATATTAAGTAGAAGAAAATGAAAAAGTTCTGCAGGGCGAAATAAAAAACCCTTAAAATCTTGGCAGGTATTACATATATAAATAAATTAGGGGTATCCAACAGATGATGTTCTGGGTCACCCTGGTCCACATTTTGGTCGATAACTGGAAAACGCCTTCACATATACAACTACCACCACTCCCTTTTAAAACTCTCATTAATACCTTTAATTTGATACCCATATCGTACAAACTCATTCTAGAGTCACCCCTGGTCCACCTTTATGGCGATACTTCGAAAAGGCGAACACCTATAGAACGAAGGCCCACTCCCTTTTAAAAATACTCATTAACACCTTTCATTTGATACCCATATCGTACAAACAAAGTCTAGAGTCACCCCTGGTCCAGAAAGGCCCTCTCCCTATTAAAATACTCATTAACTCCTTTCGTTTGATACCCATATTGCACAAACGAATTCTAGGGTCACCCCTGGTCCACCTTTATGGCAATATCTCGAAACGGCGTCCACTTATGGAACTAAGGATTACTCCCTTTTAAAATACTCATTAACACCTTTCATTTGATACCCATATCGTACAAATTCATTCTAGAGTCACCCCTGGTCCACCTTTATGGCGATATTTCGAAAAGGCGAACACCCATAGAACGAAGGCCCACTCCCTTTTAAAAATACTCATTAACACCTTTCATTTGATACCCATATCGTACAAACAAAGTCTAGAGTCACCCCTGGTCCAGAAAGGCCCTCTCCCTATTAAAATACTCATTAACTCCTTTCGTTTGATACCCATATTGCACAAACGAATTCTAGGGTCACCCCTGGTCCACCTTTATGGCAATATCTCGAAACGGCGTCCACCTATGGAACTAAGGATTACTCCCTTTTAAAATACTCATTAACACCTTTCATTTGATACCCATATTGCACAAACGAATTCTAGAGTCACCCCTGGTCCACCTTTATGGCGATATCTCGAAAAGGGTCCACCTATAGAACTAAGCCCCACGCCCTTTTAAAATAATCATTAACACCTTTCATTTGATACCCATATCATACAAACAAATTCTAAAGTCACCCCTGGTCCACCTTTATGGCGATATCTCGAAAAGGCGAACACCAATAAAACGAAGGCCCACTCCCTTTTAAAAATACTCACTAACACCTTTCATTTGATACCCATATCGTACAAACAAAGTCTAGAGTCACCCCTGGTCCACCTTTATTGCGATACCTCGAAAATGCGTCCACCTATAGAACTAAGGCCCACTCCCTCTAAAATACTCATTAACCCCTTTCGTTTGATACCCATATTGCACAAACGAATTCTAGAGTCACCCCTGGCCCACCTTTATGGCGATATCTCGAAACGGTGTCCACCTATAGAACTAAGGCCCACTCCCTTTTAAAATACTCATTAACTCCTTTCGTTTGATGCCCATATTGTGCAAACAAATTCTAGGGTCACCCCTGGTCTACCTTTATGGCGATATCTCGAAACGGCGTCCACCTATGGAACTAAGGATTACTCCCTTTTAAAATGCTCATTAACACCTTTCATTTGATACCCATATCGTACAAACGCATTCTAGAGTCAACCCTGATCCACCTTTTTGGCTATATCCCTAAATGGCGTCCACCTATAGATCTATGGCCCACTCCCTCATAAAATACTCTTTAATGCCTTTCATTTGATACACATGTCATACAAACACATTCCAGGGTTTCCCTCGGTTCATTTTCCCACATGGTTATTTTCCCTTATGTTGTCACCATAGCTCTCAACTGAGTATGTAATGTTCGGTTACACCCGAACTTAACCTTCCTTACTTGTTTTCTTTTGTAGTTATTACCGGCGTTAGTGTTGTTGCTTATCAAAAACTTTTATTCGAGTTATAGGCCACACAAATATATATATAAAATTTTCAAAAACCGATTTTAATTTTGCATATACAATATTTATTGTTGTCGATATTTCGACCTCAGTTTGAAGTCATCTTCAGGAACATATGATTGTTGCTTATCGACAACTTAAAGTTTAATTATTGTTGCGAAATAAAATATAAGCAAGTACTAGAAGACCCGGCAGACGTTGTCCTGCCCTAAATTTGGCCAATCTGCATACATTTTAATAAGCTTTTTCCGTCTGACTCTGCCCCCCCCCCTCTTCACTTTTTCCTAATCCTTTTATTCACTCCTCCCTCCGTCTTTTTCGCCTCATCTATCTCCATCTTCGTCACATTCTATCTCTTTCTCAATCTCCTTCTCTCTTTTCTCTTCTCTCAATTTCTTCTCATTCTTCTGCATCCCTTATTGCCTGTCCCAGAAGGTGGTATGTATTTTATTCCAGTCCCAGACCCACTCCGAGTCTCAGTCCTAGTCCTAGTCCTAATCCCATTCCCAGTCCGTCGCTGGATAATATATTACTCTGTACTAAAGCACTCATCAACAGCTTTCATTTGATATCAATATTCTATAAACACATTCTAGGGGTACCCGGGTCCACTTTTTGGCCTATAGCTCGAGACCCTAGTCACCCAGGGGTATGAAAATTACCCTCTGCTAAAGCACTCATCCACAGCTTTCATTTTATATGCATATTCTATAAACACATTTTAGGGGTACCCGGGTCCACGTATTGGCCTATATCTCGAGACCCTAATCACCCAGGGGTATGAAAATTACCCTTTAATAAAGCACTCATCAACAGCTTTCATTTGATATCCACATTCTATAAACACATCCCAGGGGTACCCGGGTCCACGTTTTGGCCTATATCTTGATACCCTAGTCACCCAGGGGTATGGAAATTACCCTCTACTAAAGCACTCATCAACAGCTTTCATTTGATATCAATATTCTATAAACACATTCTAGGGGTACCCGGGTCCACTTTTTGGCCTATAGCTCGAGACCTTAGTCACCCAGGGGTATGAAAATTACCCTCTACTAAAGCACCCATCAACAGCTTTCATATGATATCAATATTCTATAAACACATTCTAGGGGTACCCGGGTCTACTTTTTGGCCTATAGCTCGAGACCCTAGTCACCCAGGGAGATGAAAATTACTGTCTACTAAAGCACTCATCAACACCTATCATTTGATATGCATATTCTATGCACACATTCTAGGGGTACCCACGTCCACGTTTTGGCCTACATCTCGAGACCCGAGTCACCCAGGAATATGAAAATTACCCTCTACTAAAGCACTCATCAAAAGCTTTCATTTGATATCCACATTCTATAAACACATTCCAGGGGTACCCGGGTCCACGTTTTGGTCTATATCTCGAGACCCTAGTCACCCAGGGGTATGAAAATTACCCTTTAATAAAGCACTCATCAACAGCTTTCATTTGATATCCACATTCTATAAACACATTCCAGGGGTACCCGGGTCCACGTTTTGGCCTATATCTCGAGACCCTAGTCACCCAGGGGTATGAAAATTACCCTTTAATAAAGCACTCATCAACAGCTTTCATTTGATATCCATATTCTATAAACACACTCTAGGGGTATCCGGGTCGACGTTTTGGCCTATATCTCGAGACCCTAGTCACCCAGGGGTATGAAAATTACCCTTTAATAAAGCACTCATCAAAAGCTTTCATTTGATATCCACATTCTATAAACACATTCCAGGGGTACCCGGGTCCACGTTTGGGCCTATATCTGGAGACCCTAGCCACCCAGGGGTATGAAAATTACCCTCTACTAAAGCACTCATCAACAGCTTTCATTTGATATCAATATTCTATAAACACATTCTAGGGGTACCCGGGTCCACTTCTTGGCCTATAGCTCGAAACCCTAGTCCCTCCGGGGTATGAAAATTTTCCTCTTCTAAAGCACTCATCAACAGCTTTCATTTGATATCCACATTCTATAAACACACTCTAGGGGTACCCGGCTCCACGTTTTGGCCTATGTCTCGAGACCCTAATCACCCAGTAACCTAACCTATATTTCAAGTTAGATCAAACTACACACGGGGTGCAAAACAAATTCAAAATCGGTTCAGTAGTTTAGGAGTCCATTGGCCTCAATTGTGTGACACGTGTTTTTTATATATTAAGATTGACTGAAATGAGTAATGAGTTGGTGCCACATCAACATCAACAGAGGATCATAAGAAGAAGAAGACAGTGGGATCAAACGAATCCGCTGGAGTTGCCTGCTTCCATTTAGCAGAGCAAATTTCTGGCGGCCAAGTAAAGTTTAATTCCTCTTTCGTCATATGGCAGTGAAATCTCCCTTTCAACCACATTCATAATACCTATTTTTCTCCATTAACCAATCACAAGAATATTTTATTTAGAATACGAGGAATGGCAAGTGAAAAAACTCGCGAGGATTTTTTGTTTAGAATTGGGCTGAATAAAAAAGTATAACTATTACGTATACGCACCGGTACCCATCTTTTAAGGGATATGTTTGAGTGTCATTGGTTTTATTTTTTAATAAAACAACGTGCTTATTGTAGTTAGCTCTAAGGCGCACAGCATTTTCTACCTCATAAATGCGTTCAATTTCTTTTTTTGGTTTTTTCAATTATGCACCTACAAATTGGATTTCATTAAACTCTGCATATTTTACTTAACTATGAACGCTAACAAATGCCTAGCTGTGAACTTATAAGTTGTAGAACCCCTTTGAAACGTTATCTGATCTGTCACCTTATAAACTTTTCAAAGTTCATTTCCTATAACCCCTGTAAAGTGTTGTTATTATGACCAAGATAATCTCAACTTTAAATTTTATAAGCATACTAATACACATGTATGTATGTATAAACTAAAAAAGATTGTTTTTAAAAATGATTTTAAAAGCAACGTCCCTCTACGCAAAAACTATAGTTCTAAACGAGTGATCAATGCGGTGGAAATAATTCGAAGCTGCTCTCATTTTGCTTTATAGCAACTACTTCTATGTTCCATAGATTGCATCAACTTGGTTTTTTGGTGACTTAAGACCAGTTTGAACCATTTCTTAATTATACAGTTAACAGCAGATCTTTGTGACGTGCTTATCGGTACGTAGATCTCCTAATTAGACCAAAATTCTGGCTATGAAAATAGTTAAATTGTAATCGTTGCTCAACTGTTCGTTTTCTACCTGCCCAAATTTGCAATCTTGGCTAACGCTTAAACTTCATTGACAGAAATATCTAAAATAAAATGTAGAACGCAGAAAAGTATGCAACAAAAGTAACAGGCAAACTGCTATACTTTTACATAAGACTTAGGCCCACTTATATTATATATGAGAAGTAGCAATTTAGCCAGTCCAGAGTTCCTTTACGAATGAACACACGTTACATTGTTATTGGCGTGTCATCATTTTGTTATCGATTTGCAATTGAGAAGAAAACAATTTTTTATCAAGAAAATTTTCGGTTTGTTATCAAAAACTTATCGTTATGTTATCAAAAAGTTATACACTTGATATCGAAAATTCATCCATTTTCTATCGGAGTGTTATCAATTTGCTATAGGCGTTATATCGATTTGTTATAGAATCTTTATCAAATTGATATCTATTCATTATAAAAAAGTTTTCCATTTAATATCGAACAGTTTCATTTTCTAATTGGAGTGTTACCAATACGTTATCGGTTTTTTATCGACGGCTCATCTCTAATGAAACAAATACCGATAAAATTTCAATATAAAATCAATGATATACATATCTGTAACCCGTCAATAATAAGCCGATAAGAAAGCAATAAGAAGCCGCGGCTTGGCGAAAACAAGCCAAGAACAAACCGATAAATGGTCGAAAAAAATTCAATATAGATAATAAGCCGGTAGTAAAACTATAACTTGTCGCTATCTGTTGTTACAGATAAGAATTTGACGAAGCTCTTCTCAAAAAGCCCGAAATCAGTTGTTTCTGGTGAAGCTAACTTTTTTTGTGGTTTTACACCAACCCCTGGGCGAGCTCTGCTTTAGTTAATAACATTAGTTTTCTGGACAAATGCCGGTATTTTTAAACACCCAATTTCACGAATACTTAGAGCTCATTATTTTTTTAATTATGAGCTGGGAAATTACCAGTTTCACTTCGACATTATCGAGTGTTGATTCAGGCGACATGAGAAGAAATGCTCTCTCCTTAACCAGAGTTCGATTTGTATGTCCAATACAAGGTCACCTTCATTGAAGCCCGCTCTTAAGCCCTAATATTCTGTTTGATTTTCCAGAAACTGGATCTAACGGCTTTCACCCTAGGTATGCTTTATCTGTTAGCCGCCAATTTTTTTGCCGTTTTTTTTTTTTTTTTTTTAATTTAAAACCATGTTTATAGAGACATTCTACGCTTTTGCGTCTTTAGCTCAAGCATATCTAAATATCAACTTTCATTTAAAACAAGTAAGGAAGGCTAAGTTCGTGTGTAACCGAACATTACATACTCAGCTGAGAGCTATGGAGACAAAATAAGGGAAAATAACCATGTAGGAAAATGAACCGAGGGTATCCCTCGAATGTGTTTGTATGACATGGGTATCAAATGGAAGGTATTAAAGAGTATTTTAAAAGGGAGTGGGCCATAGTTCTATAGGTGGACGCCATTTCGGGATATCGCCCTAAATGTGGACCAGGGGTGACTCTAGAATGTGTGTTGTACGATATGGGTATCAAATGAAAGGTGCTAATGAGTATTTTAAAAGGGAGTGGGCCTTAGTTCTATAGGTGGACGCCTTTTGGAGATGTCGCCATAAAGGTGGACCAGGGGTGACTCTAGAATTTGTTTGTACGATATGGGTATCAAATGAAAGGTGTTAATGAGTATTTTAAAAGAGAGTGGGCCTTATTTCTATGGGTGGACGCCTTTTCGAGATATAGCCATAAAGGTGGACCAGGGTGACTCTAGAATTTGTTTGTACGATATGGGTATCAAATGAAAGGTGTTAATGAGTATTTTAAAAGGAAGTGGGCCCTAGTTCTATAGGTAGACGCCTTTTCGAGATATCGCCATAAAGGTGGACCAGGGGTGACTCTGGAATGCGTTTGTACAATATGGGTATCAAACGAAAGATGTTAATGAGTATTTTAAAAGGGAGTGGGCTTTATTTCTATGGGTGGACGCCTTTTCGAGATATAGCCATAAAGGTGGACCAGAGGTGACTCTAGAATTTGTTTGTACGATATGGGTATCAAATGAAAGGTGTTAATGAGTATGAGGGAGTGGTGGTAGTTGTATATGTGAAGGCGTTTTCGAGATATCGACCAAAATGTGGACCAGGGTGACCCAGAACATCATCTTTCGGGTACCGCTAATTTATTTATATATGTAATACCACGAACAGTATTCCTGCCATGATTCCAAGGGCTTTTAGTTTCGCCCTGCAGAACTTTTTCATTTTCTTCTACTTAATATGGTAGGTTCACACCCATTTTACAAAGTTTTTTTCTAAAGCTATATTTTGCGTCAATAAACCAATCCAATTACCATGTTTCATCCCTTTTTTCGTATTTGGTATAGAATTATGGCATTTTTTTTAATTTTTCGTAATTTTCGAAATCGACCACGCCCATATTCGGATTTCGGCCGTGTTTTATACCAATAAAAAGTGAGTTCAGATAAGTACGTGAAGTGAGTTTAGTAAAGATATATCGATTTTTGCTCAAGTTATCGTGTTAACGGCCGAGCGGAAGGGCAGACGGTCGACTGTGTATAAAAACTGGGCGTGGCTTCAACCGATTCCGCCCTTTTTCACAGAAAGCAGTTATCGTCCTACAATCTAAGCCCCTACCAAATTTCACAAGGTTTGTTAAATTTTTGTTCGACTTATGGCATTAAAAGTATCCTAGACAAATTTAAAAAAAAAAGGGCGGAGCCACGCCCATTTTGAAATTTTCTTTTATTTTTGTATTTTGTTGCACCATATCATTACTGGAGTTGAATGTTGACATAATTTTCTTATATACTGTAAAGATATTACATTTTTTGTTAAAATTTGACTTTAAAAAAAAAATGTTTTAAAGCGGGCGTTGTCGTTCTCCGATTTTGCTAATTTTTATTAAGCATACATATAGTAATAGGAGTAACGTTCCTGTCAAATTTTATAAAGATATCTTCAACGACTGCCAAATTACAGCTTGCAAAACTTTTAAATTACCTTTTTTTTTAAAGTGGGCGGTGCCACGTCCGTTGTCCAAAATTTTACTAATTTTCTATTCTGCGTCATAAGTTCAACTCACCTACCAGTTTCATCGCTTTATCCGTCTTTGGTAATGAATTATCGCACTTTTTGTGTTTTTCGAAATTTTCGATATCGAAAAAGTGGGCGTGGTTATAGTCCAATTTCGTTCATTTTAAATAGCAATCTGAGATGTGTGCCCGGGAACCTACATACCAAATTTCATCAAGATACCTCAAAATTTACTCAAGTTTTCGTGTTGACGGACGGACGGACGGACATGGCTCAATAAAATTTTTTTTCGATACTGATGATTTTGATATATGGAAGTATATATCTATCTCTATTCTTTTATACCTGTACAACCAACCGTTATCCAATCAAAGTGATTATACTCTGTGAGCTCTGCTCAACTGAGTATAAAAAAAAGTTGGCCTAATTGTGTCTAATTCATTGTTATGCCGTTAGTAACGTCATAATCAGCCTCCCCTAACCTTCGTGAACAACACAAACAACCATTTAGCTGTTACGTTCCTAAATTTTGCGACGTTTCTTAAGAAAAAATCCAAATTTCGTCTTATATCTGCTTTGTTTTATTTATTTGGCGTCTGCTGGTATGCGCTACCTAAATTATTTACTTTTCTTGTTTAACGTCATTTATAATAACAAAAAAATATCTTTCCACCCACGCCGCCTTGGTCACACGATCAACAAACAAATGCCAAACAATGAATAACAAATTTTAGCAAAGACAATGACATCTGCGGTACCAGATGCTCGTTAACATCATCATCATATTTATCATAAGCACTTATCGTTGCTCTCTTTTATCTCCTAGTATGTACATAGCTCAAATCATTGTTATGTGCCAACCGATCATTTGATCCACCCATATTCATATACCTCGACGCCCGGTAATACTGCGGTCTGCGGTTGTGCGTTCTCGTTTATAACAAATTAGCAAGAATCTGAATAAATTTGCTCTTCCCGCAGCTACAATTTGAATGAGTATTGGTAGGCAAGGTGGGAGGACGTTGCACAGTAAAAAGTTCGCATATAAGATGTGGCAATTTAAGATGTGGAAGTTAAAAGTCATCTCTTAGGTCTTCCATTTGCTATATAAATAATATTTCGATATACAAATGTGTGGAAAGTGCTTCTGAACAAATAATTTTGGCTGAAATAGTCTCATGCTTAAGGCATCATATGCAACACCTGTCTCATTGGCCTTTTCGTTACCTTCGATCTTTTTATGACTAGAAACCCTGTTTAGATAAAAGGTGCAGCTTGGGCGAAGTATCTCCCATACTGCTACTACATTCCTGGACACTTCTTTACGAGGTACTGTGTCAGATTATTGCCTTAATTGAGAGCTTCCTCCGCGATTTCTGCCGATTTCTTCACAGCTACAATTTTCAGCTGAAAGACACTACAGTGATCTGGCAGCCTGTAGGGTCTACATATTATCGATTCAGTAAACAACAGACCAAACCTTTTTCATTGATTCGAAACCTTCGGTATACACGTGTATAGTATATTCTGCCATATACTCTTCCTTGTGGCCCCAAAAACTTCCTCAACTCTTTATATTTATTGATTTATTATTAGCTGCTGATTCGCTACTGAATATCCCTTTTTTAATTTTGACCATAGTGGTTGCACTGTGCGTCATTCAGAAACAGCCACCAGTTGATTTGATTTTTGCTCGGCACTCGTGAGCGGCGGATACATCTACGTCAAACGCAATTTGACGCATCAATTAAATCTCAAAGTGCACCCACCCACTCTCTCTCAACTACAGTATTGTGCAGCACAATAGCAGCTTTGGAAACTAATAAAACTATAAATCGTATCTTTAATTGTTCAACATAAAGCGACGGCGGCCGCCGTGGTGTGGTAGTAGCGTGCACCGCCTACCACACGAAGATCTTGGGTTCACTCCCCGGTCAAAACACTATCCAAATTTTAGAAACAAGCTTTCTGAATTAGAAGAAAGTTTTTCCAAGCGGGGTCGCCCCTCGGCAGTGATTTGGGAAGCACTCCGAGTGTATTTCTGCCTTGAAAGGCTTCTTAATGAAAACGCATGCCGTTCGGAGTCAGCATAAAGCATGTAAGTCCCGTTCCGACAATTTGCAGGAAGAATTTAAAGGAGCACGACGCAAATTGGAAGAGAAGCTCTGCCTAAAATCTCTTCGGAAGTTATCGTGTCCTAAATTTTTTTTTTATGTTTATTAGTAAAAAGGAAACCTGAAAAGTGGAAAATTTTACTGCACATCGTCCAACTAAAATATTTTCGAGAATGCCAGCCATTACCTATAGTTTCAAATATGAAAGCTACCTAAAAAGTATTTTTTTCAACCTTTTAGGTGACACTGACTCCAATCAAATATGTTCCAGCTCTTAGTCATATGCTCCTAGTCAGATTTTTCTATATAATTAGGTATGTAAACGCTACAAGCAATATGGTAATTTTTTTTCAAATTTTACATTTCGGTGTAGATCTCAGTATATAAGCATGACTTAAATGAATGCCTTTGGTCTAGACACAATTGTCTTCCTTGCATGCGCCTTCAGAATTATATATGTTTCTGGAATTCTCATAATCCATAGGTTTGCAGGTAAAAACGATCGACAGCGATCAGAGGAAATGTATGTACAAAGATGGTGAAAGACCATAGAAAAAAAAAATAATAAAATTTATTTACTCCTCAGTGGTCATTATCTAAAATGAAGGACCCACACCTTACCAAGAGAAAGATCTCTCTACCATTATGTTTCGTCCTCCATGCCTAGTTGTCCTTTTGGTGTATCAAGAAGGAAAAGCTTTGCCCTTTGGGTCATGTACTGTACTTTTGTAGTCATTTCCACACAAATTAATCTCGACTTCGACACTGAATAAAATATTTCGCCACTTTTTTTCCTCAATGGGACCGCGCCAATGCTGATGTACTGTGGCAAAAGCGTATCTCTTCTGTATGTGTACAGGGATATTTTGCGAAATGTAAAGCTGCCATATGCGGAGAAAAACGCCCCACTCACATTGAGTTATCACCAAAATATCGATACAAAACATTCTTTTCGGTTGGTATCTGAGTTGTTCAGAAATGGAATCGTCAAATGTATGCAATGGTCAGGTCAATACCCTGACCTCAACCCGATTGAGAACTTGTGAGGTGAATTTAGGAGAAGATTGGCGTCCTTTTCATTTCACAACAATCGAGTTATTTTGGCAGAAGACGAAGGATTGGAATGGGATAGCACTCCATTAGAAACATGCCAAAAATTATTTTAAGCCATGCCCAATAGAATAGGCAAAGTTATACTAAACGTGGAGGAGATACCGGTGATTAAGAAAACAGTGGAGTAAGGAATTATAATTCAATTGTGTTCTTTGATTTCTAAGAAAAGTTTCATACAATTATTTTGACCAACGAATTTTTTTTATTTTGATACAGTTTCCTTGTAAATGGATGAATTGTAATCATTTTCATATATTTACTAAAGTTATTAATATTACCACACAAAATTGTTTTCATTTGCAAAAAGAACCAAAGTTATGTACACCTATTATTTTGTCCATGAGTGTATCTCCTTTAAGTTTGTAATAATTTGTCTAATCAAAAATTAACTTTTAAGACCCATTTTCAGAACGCAAATTATTTTTTTTAACTCAGACTTAGCTTCTCATGAGGAATTAAGCTCATCCATTTTGCACACATTTTAAAACTATATCTGAGTTAAAAATAAATCTTGCCGTTGCTCTTGCTCAAGTAGGGCTAAAGAAGCCAAAAAATTTAGTACGGAAATAATTTAAAAATCTGTTTCATATTTGAAGTGGTTGAATAACCTTTTTTTTCTTCCTGGCCTTCGACGTTCTTTTTATAAGGATTTTGAACGATTTTAACTGTTTGGCGGCTTGAGAGTAAAAAAAAGATATTGAGGTTGCGCTATTTTGGGCTTGTTCTCTTGTACAGAGTACAGTGGAACATGTTAAAGATTTACTCGGCATTATATTGTTCTGGATTCAAACAAGAAAACTATGTTAAGACTATAAGTGGAGAGTTGAAATTGTGTTAGTATGAAATGCTAAGCTTTGTACAGGATAAATATTTTGCGAGAGTTTGACCGAAGGTCCCTTGTAACCCCTTAATCTTTAAATGCAAAAAAATAACTCAGGCATGCTGGACTAAAAGTCTAAACTATTATTTCTAATTTAAAATTGAAAATGTTGCTCGAATTCGATAAATTATCAAATTCTGGAGTTATACCTCCATCGATCATGTTGTTATTGATTGATCATTTAGCGAAGTATGTGGTTCCAGGTTATTTGATCAGGAGAAAGCCAAGTAGCTTACTTTGTTTTTCCGATCTGGTACCTGATAATAGATCTAGACGAAAGCAATTAACCTCCTCTAATTGAGGAAGTATTAAATCGAAAAGATTCAATTGCCCTGCCTTGGGCAGATCCGCCAGCCTATCCGTCCTAAGACTCATTCTCATATACCTTCTTGGAAATAAAGGTATCGTAATAAAATTCGGCATACAACTTAAACTGACCACAAGCAATATTCCAGTCACAAAACTTCGTAATCACAATATAACCGTGTCCGTTTTTAGCTAGGACCTACGAACACCACCAGATAGCCTAGCTTATTGCAAGAGCTGAACACAACCGTAAATAAACTCATTCAGCAGATTTTCATCATAATAATTGTCAAGCAACGTAAAAATTAAACGTTGAGAAATCTGTGACAATTTGAAAAAACAACCTAATTCGAGTTAGGATAATGGCGATACATAGACCTTTATCTGAAAAGCTAGTCACAATTCACCATTGTAACTTCCTATATTTTGTAGCAGCCATTTGGCGCTAGGGCTATAAGTAAGTAACACAGGAAGATCTGTAACGGATTTCTGTTATGAAGCCAGAATATCACTTTTATCCTAACTCGAATTAGGTTGTTTTTTTTTCAAATTGCCACAGAAATAATGATTGTAGGATAAATAAAACATAAAAGTTAACCAAAAATATTCATTCAAAAATTATTAAGAAGCAACGTTTATGCAATAAAACTTATAACTGTTATGTCCATGAAAATAATGTACTTCGTGCTACTACTTCATTGCACAGCACTGTACATGGATATACATACCTGTGTGTGGACCTTATGCAAGTGAGGAGATGGCGTATATAAAATCGAATAAGCAGAAACGACCCCCAGCGGGTTAGGGGGTTAGAATATACCCGCGGTAGGTATGCCTGTCGTAAGAGGCGACTAAAATACCAAACTGATGCAAAGGGTTGTGTAGCGCAACCCTTTCAGGTTGCCAGCGCAATATATAGCTGCTCCAAACCCAATTGTCAACCTCACCTATCCGTGGCGAATCCTGTTAGGCGACCCCGAACTTCTCATGGATCTAGGGGGTGGGAGGGCGGTATGGCCCAGAAGGTCGCATGTGGTCATAACAAATCGTTGCCGAGATGGACGGGCTTGGTACCGGAACGTACCGGATCTGCATCCGGCGAAGGACCATCAACAGGGAGTGTCCTTATAACAACAACAACAATAAGCAGAAACGCTTAGCCGATACTACGAAAATTTAGTGAAATTGATTCTTATTAATGAATTGAAATTTGTATGAGCAACTAAAAGTAAATAAAAAATTGTGTACAACAATAACAGCTAAATGAACATTTAGACATTTTCTCTAACAATAAAGCTCCCGCTCCATATCTACAGCACCTTATTATACATATGTATGTATATGCGCATAAAAAAACAAATCAGCATTTCCTTTGTGTGCTCTCTAATAATTTTCAAAAATTTCTACTCTAGGGGCCCAATGTCATACTGCAAATATACAACAAACCAAGCGGAAGCTTTGTGCCTATTGAAATTACAACAACTTGGCAAGCCTTCTTATCTATACACACACATATATACGTAAAATAAATAAAAATGCATCTGTGTGCGATGCGCCGACAGAATGGCAAATAATAGCCAGCAGAGGAATAGTGAAAATATGCACAACGGGCTTCTCTAACAAATTAATGTGATAAATATATTATGTGCATGTGTGTGTGTGTCTAATGGTTACCCGCCCCGTGTCAAGCCATCGAATCGTTATGTAAAACGTTCACATAAGATAATTGAGTGTTTAAAAAGTTGGGCGTTAAGCCCATAAAAATCATCAAAACAATATTCGTGTAAAATTTCGATTGTTTTTGTTTTGTTATCTGTGAATCCGGGTGAAATATCCGACGTTACCAGCGATGGCAGCCTCAACGCCTGAAAATTTTAAAGTTCCATCGACAAGTAAAATATCAGTGGATAAATTGTTACGTGTTGGCTATTATGACTTGGAGAAGACGATTGGGAAAGGTAATTTTGCGGTGGTCAAATTAGCGTCTCATATCATCACAAAATCGAAGGTAAATATAAAATTAAAATATTGTTAATATATAAGTATAGCAACAAACAATTACACTATGCGACAAAATCAACTTTTTTCTGGGTATTGGGCCAAACCAAATTTTTTGAGGAGATTGAGGCATAAGTATAAAAAGTACTATCTCCGTTTTACGAAGTTAGCCTCCAAAAAATAGATATCGGCTTTCGAAGTTCGAAATTCTACATTTCGAAATTTTATTTTGTGGTCGTGGTCCGCTCTTTTCCCTTATTTGAAGGGTTGAATTCTCTTTTTGAGAAATTTAGTATAACAGCTGCTACACGAGGTGAAAAGTCAGATAGTCCCATGATAGTGGCTACTAATTTCATGCCAGCACTGGAATTGCTCGTACTGTAACTTTTCAAAAAAAGAATTCAGTAATTTAAATAAAAGAAAAAGCGGACCACGACCACATTTTTACTTCTTTAATTTTCTGAACGCCTTAACAGAAAAAATAAAATTTCGAAATGTAGAATTTCGAAATTCGAAAGCCGATATCTATTCTTTGGAGACTAACTTCGAAAAACGGAGATAGTATTTTGTCTACGGCTGTTGCACAGTGTTATATAGCATTTTTTTTTAAATTTCGTCAATTCAAATCTTCTTCTTTATTTTCCAAGTTTAAAGAGAAGAACTTCTGTGATTTTTGTAACTTCACAAACCGATCTAAAAAATGTTTTCGAAATAATACAAAAACTTGAGAAATATTTATAAAAACTTGGAACATTTAATTTGGAGTTCCCTGAATTTTTTTGAGTATGCAGTTATGTAGCCTAAAATCAGCAGGTCAAAGAAGGCTACATGGAAAAATGTCTATGCCGACATAGAATGCTAAATCGAAACGGCAATATTGAGAAAAGTCCTATTCAAAGGAGATACAGCCCAGTGACTGATCAAAAATGGCGACAGGGAATGGTCACACAGCAGTGAACAGCCCCTTTGGGGCACTACTAAACACATGATTCCCATCAGAAGATGATGCTGAAGAATTGTATGACAACGTCTATACTCCAAATAAAGAGCGAGAAATACCAAGATTGGTGACGAATACCAAAATTGAATGGGCGATAAAAACTTTTGCGAAGTTCAAGTGACTGGGTTCAGATGGCATATTCCCTGCTATGTTGCAGAATGACTTTGAGGGTTGAAACATGTCCCCCAATCTTGGAGAACGACTCGGGTAGTCTTCATCCGTCATCTGCACCCGAGAAACTAAAGAAGTATTAGGGAAACATCTTTTCTGCTCAAAACCCATGAGGGATTAATAAATGTCTATATAAAATATGAATTAAGCATCATTATCTTCAGCATAATTTGCTTACACCAAAGGAGAGTCAGATGGCACTGAGATAGGCCTAGAAAACATGGAATTTGTCGTAGGTGTTTTTCTGTACTTTTCCGGGGCAAGTCTCAACTCGTTTTAAGTACATTCGGCCTTAACAGTTTCGATCCGCTTCATTTTAAGCTGCTGAATTATCCTGTCGCAAGTGATCTATGCGATGCCACAAAATCTGTAAACAGACTAACGCCGCAGGGTGGGGTATTATCACCAATACTGCGGACGCTAGTCGGCTTAGTCATCACAAGCGATGTAAGATGTATACCAACAATCAGGTCTCTGATGGATCACACGCTTCGGGATGTACATGCCTATGCATCTGGAGTCGGGTTAACCGCCAACGCGGAGAAATCCGAATTTTGTATTATTAGGAAATATAAGGTCCCTAATTGGACTAAGTCTAAGCTTGGTAACAATACAAGAAAAGTAAAGTACAAAATATCTAGGAAATATACTAGATGGTAAGTTGAAATCGAATTTCCATGAGGAGGAGAAGGCGGAAAAAGTCTCCACGGCACTGAATACATGCAAGAGGATGCTAGGATGCACGTGGGGCATATCACCCAAACTCTCTCATTGGGTATTTACGTCAATTTTGAGACCCATACTTTACTATGGAGTTCTTCTTTGGTGGACAGCCACACAAAAAGTACGTGTACCAGAAAACTTGAGTGGGTATGCAGAGTATCACACATCTTCCACAGCGAATTAGAGTAGATAACTGTCATATACAGTATGTCAAAAGCCATGCACAAGGAAACTGCTGGCATCAGCCTGGGATATTATACTCTTATACGGTGCTGAAATTTGAGCAGATACAATGACACACAGAAAGCATCGAACAGCCCTCACTTCGGCCCTACGTAATCTACACTCATATATGTTCTCGCTGAAGAGAGAAAAGAAATAAAACACAGCGGAACAGAAGTGAGTAGAGATGCTGCTGCTATACAGACGCGAGAACAACCGATCAACTAATTCTCAAACTGAACCCATGGTTGAAGCGACGAATAGGTTGACTGACTATGATAGACGATGCGAACACTTCGCCCAACAACAAAGGAGGGTAGAACAGACACTTTACGACCTGTCCCTGGGCAGTGTCATCAATAACATGACTTGCCGAAGTGACAGCTGGGATACGGCCATCAGATATGTGAAGCGTGTACTGTTAAATCCTCGCGGCACCCACAATCTTCTAGCTCAACCAGTCCCCGTTTTCTCTCACAACCCAGAGTAGTGTAGAAAGAACGATTCCAGTGGAATGCCTCTACGCATATTTCGTTCAAGGTTTCAACCAGAGCCGCTCACCTTCTAAACCATCTAAGGCTTTTTTGATACCCCAGTCTTGACACTGTTAAATGCCACTTTGAAATCAAGAATGTAATCCCCTTTTTGCTTTACAACCAAATGCAGGTCCATTTCCTTTGAGCTGCGCTTACAATAGACAGTAACCTCCCATGAATATTGTTCCGAATGTACAGATCAATCGAGCGCTCCAACGTGACTAGTCTGAAGTCGTTAAGTAACAAGTAAGTGCTCTTGCCCGCCTTTGAAGTGGAGGTACAATCGACCATGCCCCAAGACTTCCATATGTAGCTCAATTTAGGCAGTTAGTATAATTGATGGCCAAAGATCCGCAGAAAATCCCCAAGGAACTCTTAAGTTGCGCAATAATATTGGGATTAATCAAACTAATGGCAATGTGCTGTAAAGCTAATAATCTGCCAGGAACGTGTACAGGTTCCCATACAACTGGGTCATTAAAACAATAATTGTCCAATAGAAACTTGAGGGAGTCAGGTGCTTGAAGCTGTTATGAGAACCTCAGCGTCTTGTCGCTGTTACATGCACTGTGCCATTCATTGACTGGATATGAGTTCTTAGACTAAACAGTTGTAGACTCAAAGGGTTTGCTTCCCTACTTCCGGGTATACTACCCGACTATCACAGGAAGGACTTTTCTTAGTCATCACACCTCTTACTTCTATATGGGACTACAGATCCCCAGTACTATGCCTGAAATATGTGTTCGTACACATTTATATTTGAAACAGAATTCACCTCGCGTGTGTGAGGTTGACCATTAAGTAGCAGAACCAATGAATGAGCTTTAGTGGTCCTGGAGATCCCCAGCGGGTTAGGGGGCTTAGAATATACGCGCGACAGGTTTGCTTTTCGTGAGAGGCGACTAAAATACACAAATGAGAGTTTGTGTAGAGCAACCCTTCCAAGCTGTTGCCAGCGTAATTTAAAGTTTCCCCAACCCAATTGCCAACCTCACCTAATCCTGTTTCTTTAGCAGCTGAGGCTCTAGCGACCCCAAGTTCCTCATGGAACTAGGTGGTTGGGCGGAATGACCTAGAATGTTCAATGCCGTCATATTAAATCGTTTTCGAGATGGTCGGGATTGTATCTAAATGGTTCTTGTTACCGGAACGTACCGGATCTATATCCGGCAAAGGACCATCAACATCGATAACACTCCCCAAAGCTTTTGGGGAGTGTCTTTATCGCTACAACAACAACAAAAACAACAGTAGCTCCGGGCTTTGAAGTATATAAGAATATAATTCATCCATAAAAAATACCGGTACGAAATATCGAGAGGGCCTAATATTTATAGCATCAACCCATATAAATATGCCCCAATCTGTAACCCTCCATATTCTGCAAGATGCATATCAAGTTACTATTCATCCAATTAACTTATCGCCTTCAGCTATGAGACACGTGCGCTCTTATATCTACACATAAATATATACATACATACACCGAAAGAAATGACGCCAGAATTGTTGTTCGTGAATTAACAAACGTTGATAAATAAATTGTTAAGTTAAGTGATAAAAATAATTGTTAAGTCATTTGTTGATTGACTGTTAAATCGGTACATTCAGAATCAAAATGTTCAGCTATTTGCGATGTATAAGAATTTACAGAAATGTCGATTGAATTGACACGTCATTCGGTTAACTTGACAAGCTATTTTCTTTCAGTGTACATGTACGCATAAATTAATACCCAGGCTTTTACGAAATTTGTTAAATGTACACCCATAAATTTTGGCTTACAGTGTAGTGATAACGAAATTGATAACTCAGTGTTGATATGGCTTTGCTAAAATTAGATAAGGAATCGATACCAAAAAACCACTTACTACATAGTATAAAAGTAGTCTACAGTGATTGAAATAATGAAATTAAAAGCTAAAAAATCATACTGAAGGGGTAAAGCTATCTTGGTAAGAAGTATAATATACTTAAGTTCCCTTTACACGGCCTATCGCTAAATGGCTTGAGTTTTGTTTTTTGACTTTGTTCTGCCCAAAAATAAGTTTGCCTACATTTATTTATTTATTTGTTATTATTTCTACTCCCGAACCCATTCCAACTCCCCTTTCAACTCCCATAGCCACTCCCACTCCTACTTCCACTTTCACTTACATTCCTTCTCTCACTAATGCTTCCATTCCCATTCCCACTTCCACGCCCACTTCAACTCCAACTCCCATACCCACTCCCACTGCCATACCCACTCCCAATCCCATACCCACTACCACTCATACTTCCAATCCCATTCTTATTCTCATTCACACTCCCATTCCATTTCAGTTCTTCTGCTCTTATGAACCACTACGAAACTATATCAAACTAACGGAAGTACAATATTTGAAATCATATTAATCTTTACACATTGTGACGAATATTAGCATCACTATGCTGTTAGTAAATAATCACGCAACAACAAAGACATGAAGCAATCACTCTTATATAAATGTCCACGTTAAAGCTAGCAATACTTATGTAGAAGGCTACGAAGAGATATCTCACACGCACACACATGTAGTTATCAACCGAAGTAGTTACTCACACATACACACACATATGGCTATAAACTACAAATATACACGTATATAGCTCGTAACCAAGCATGAGCTACAATAGTTCTAGAAGGTGAAACGTCTAGAGCTTTGGAGAAATATGCAGACGAGGCAACAGAGAGTATAAAAGCAGCGCAAGCTGAGTAATACTAATCAGTTTGATTTAAACGCGCTATCAGTTGCGAAGTGAAGTATAATTGTACTCTCCCAAAGTAGTCTAATAAAGACCATTTTGCAATACAGAATATTGGAGTGATTTATTCAACAGTTTAGCGATTAGATTAGATAGCGAGTTATCTTAATGAAATTTGGTATGTAAGTTCCTGGGCACTAATTTCATTCGCTATTTAAAATGAACGAAATTTGACTATAACCACGCCCACTTTTTTGAAATCGAAAATTTCGAAAAACCGAAAAAGTGCGATAATTCATTACCAAAGACGGATAAAGCGATGAAACTTAGTAGGTGGGTTGACCTTATGACGCAGAATAAAAAATTAGTAAAATGTTGGAGAATGGGTGAGGCAGCGCCCACTTTTAAAATAAGGTAATTTCTGGAGGGTGGGGCCGTGTGTAGAAGTCCACGAAAGTGGGGAAAGCTTCTGGCCGCCATTCACCTGGGAATGGCCAGAGCGATTCTTTTGCATGCGGTTCAAGCAGCTCACTACTGCCGGTCGCTTGCGGCCAAGTATCCTCTGGGTAGCCGCTAAACACCCGTTTAGCGGTGAGCTAATGTGAGAAGGCGACAACCTGGCTAGGCCACTCTGACATAATCGGTTTAAGGGCTAGCCGGGGGAGATTTCATCGGCAGCGTCTGTACACCTCTAGGTGCGGCTGCAAGCGGGTGTCTGTCTTGGAGCAAGCGGATCGCTATATAAACGTGCCAAGTAATATTTTCACCCCCGCTGAGCGGGTTGTGCGCTGGGCTTGGGACCCGCCACGTAAAACCATACTCCAATGAAATATAACAACAAGCCTCGGATAAATACACTCTCTATTGATGACGACCATGGCAAACGTTTGAAGGACAATGAATTGAGGGCATGCACCTGGAACGTCCGCTCCCTGAATGGGATTGGTGCAGATGCCCGGCTGGTTGATGTCCTCGTCAAAGCAAAATCTGACATCACCGCCATCCAAGAAATGCGTTGGACGAAGCAAGGAAGAAAGAAGATCAAAAATTGTGACATATATTGGAGTGGCCATGCGAATAAGCGCAGTTTCGGCGTCGGATTCGTGGTGGGAGAGAGACTTTGTCGCCAAGTGCTGGCGTTCACGCCTGTGGACGAGCGTCTCGCCGCTATTCGAATAAAAGCAAAATTTTTTAATATATCATTCATCTGCGCCCATGCGCCGACAGAGGAGAAAGACGATGAGGTGAAAGACACTTTTTATGAACAATTAGAACGCACATGTGTAAGACGAATAATTGCAACCCTATCATATTTGCATATTACAGACCAACAGCAACCCTAATAGTCTTTCTCTCACGACGAGTTAGTTACCAACAAAAGTCGAAACGATTAACATCATCCATTCGTGTGTGGCCAAATGAAATATAATCAAATATTCTAACTTTCAATGTAACTTTAATTAAACTCTTTTAATACATACTATTATTCATTAAATATTATAACGTTAAAACATGTGTGTTTAAATCCTGACAAAATATAAAGTGAGAAGGTCGAGCAGTGAAAAACCCCTTCTTTCACATGCGAGCGCTGCCCCCGTCATTATATAAAAGTCGTGCTTGGCGACTTTAACGCCAGGGTGGGCAAAGAAGGTGTTTTTGGCCCTACAGTCGGAAAGTTCAGCCTACACAATGAAACTTCTCCTAACGGACTGAGGCTGATTGACTTTGCCGGTGCTCGAAACATGGTCATATCAAGCACGGGTTCATGCATAAAAAGATACATCAAGCTACATGGCTGTCTCCTGATCGAAATACTCGCAATCAGATCGATCACGTTGTGATAGACGGACGGCATGCCTCCAGTGTTTTAGATGTGCGAACGATCCGAGGACCTAACATCGATTCGGACCATTATCTCGTTGCAGCCAAAATACGCACCCGCCTCAACGAGGCTAAAAACAAGGAACAAAAAACACAAGGAAAGCTAGACGTCGAAAAGCTTCAATCACAACAGACTGCCAATGATTTTGCAACTCGACTCTCACACCTGCTCTCTGAGGGCACAACTCATCCTGAAGGAATACAGGAGCAGTGGGAGCATATCTCCAAAGCACTTCATACTGCCGCCGAGGAAAAAATTGGTTACCGGCGGCCACGAAAAAACAACTGGTATGATGAAGAATGCCGCGTTGCAACCGAAAGAAAAGACGCTGCCTACAGGGCTACGTTAAAAGCGAGCGCGACAAGAGGAGTGTGTGAACGCTATCGTGAGTTGAAAAGGGAAGCGAGACGCCTTTTCAGGAAGAAAAAAGCAGAAGCAGAAAGGCGTGAGTGAGAGGAGCTTGAGCTGCTAGCCACCAGGAATAACGCCCGAAAATTCTACCAAAAAATACGGCGACAGACGGAAGGTTTTAAGACCGGGGCAAACTCCTGTAGGAATGAAAACGGCGACCTTGTAACTGATGTCCAGAGAGTGCTTAGATTATGGAGGGAACACTTCTCTGCTCTCTTAAATGGAGGCAGCAATTCACCGCGCAGAGATGAAGAACCCGATCCCGCAATCGATGATGATGGAATATATGTCCCCCCGCCCGATTATGACGAAGTTAGAATAGCAATAACCAGATTGAAAAACAACAAGGCCGTGGGCGCTGATGGATTGCCTGCGGAGCTATTCAAGTTCGGCGGCGAGGAGTTGGTAAGGCGCATGCAGCAGCTTCTTAGCAAAATATGGGCGGACGAAAGCATGCCCGACGGTTGGAATCTAAGTGTTCTTTGCCCAGTCCACAAGAAGGGGGATACTGCAAAATGCACCAACTATCGTGGAATCAGCCTTCTTAATATCGCATATAAGGTCCTTTCAAGTGTATTGTGCGAAAGATTGAAGCCCACCGTGAACCGGCTGATTGGACCTTATCAGTGCGGCTTCAGACCTGGTAAATCTACCATCGACCAGATTTTCACAATGCGCCAAATCTTGGAAAAAACCCGTGAAAAGAGAATCGACACACATCACCTCTTCGTCGACTTTAAAGCCGCCTTCGACAGCACGAAAAGGAGCTGCCTATATGCCGCTATGTCTGAATTTGGTTTCCCCGCAAAACTTATACGGCTGTGCAAAATGACGTTGAGCAACACCATCAGCTCAGTCAGAATTGGGAAGGACCTCTCCGAGCCGTTCGAAACTAAACGAGGTTTCAGACAAGGTGACCCCCTATCGTGCGATTTCTTTACTTTGATGCTGGAGAAAATTATACTAGCTGCAGAACTTAACCGCACTGGAACAATATACTATAAAAGCGTGCAATTACTGGCATATGCTGATGACATTGATATCATCGGCCTAAACACCCGCGCTGTTAGTTCTGCTTACTCCAAGCTGGAAAAAGAAGCGGTAAAGATGGGTTTGATGGTGAATGAGGACAAAACGAAATACCTGCTGTCATCGAGCAAAGAGTCAGCGCATATCCGCCTTGGCAACCACGCTACTGTTGGCAGCCATAATTTCGAAATAGTAAAAGACTTCGTTTATTTGGGAACCAGCATCAACACTAGCAACAACATCAGCACTGAAATCCAGCGAAGAATCAATCTTGCCAATAAATGCTACTTTGGACTAGGTAGGCAATTGAAAAGTAAAGTCCTCTCTCGGCGAACGAAAATCATACTCTACAAGTCACTTATCGTACCCGTCCTGCTATATGGGGCAGAAGCATGGACCATGACAACAGCAGATGAAGCGGCTTTGGGAGTGTTCGAGAGAAAAGTTCTTCGAAAGATTTATGGACCTCTACGCGTTTGCGATGGCGAGTACCGAAGAAGATTTAATGATGAGCTGTACGAGCTATACGCAGACATCAACATAGTCCAGCGAATTAAAACGCAGCGGCTGCGCTGGCTAGGCCATGTTATGCGAATGAAAGATGATGCTCCGGCCAAGAAAGTGTTTCTATCGGAACCCGCCTATGGAAGCAGAGGTAGAGGGCGGCCCCCACTCCGTTGGAAGGACCAGGTGGAAATGATTTAAACTCCCTTGGTGTGACCAATTGGCGCCGGTTGGCGGAGCGAAGGAGCGACTGGCGCGCCTTGTTGGACGGCCATAACCGTTTAGACGGTTAAGCGCCAATTAAGTAAGTAAGTAAGTAATTTCAAAGTTTTGCAAGCTGTAATTTGGCAGTCGTTGAATATATCATGATGAAATTTGACAGGAACGTTACTCCTATTACTATATGTGTTCTAAATAAAAATTAGCAAAATCGGATGGCGAACACGCCCACTTTTAAAAAACAAAAATTTTAAAGTCAAATTTTTATAAAAAATTTAATATCTCCAGTAATGATATGGTGCAACAAAATACAAAAATAAAAGAAAACTTGAAAAATCGTATCTTTACTAAACTTAGTTCACGTACTTATCTGCACTCACCTTATCTTGGTATTAAAAACGGGCGAAATCCGACTATGACCATAATTCTATACCAAATACAAAAAAAGGGATGAAACATAGTGATTGGATTGGTTTTTTGGCGCAAAATATAACTTTAGAAAAAACTTTGTAAAATGGGTGTGACACCTACCATATTAAGTAGAAGAAAATGAAAAAGTTCTGCAGGGCGAAATCAAAAGCCCTTGGCATCATGGCAGGAATACTGCTCGTGGTATTGCATATATGAATAAATTAGCGGTACCCGACAGATGATGTTCTGGGTCACCCTGGTCCACATTTTGGTCGATATCTCGAAAACGCCTTTACATATACAACTAAGGGATATTCCCTTTTAAAACCCTCATTAATACCTTTAATTTGATACCCATATCGTACAAACACATTCTAGAGTCACCCCTGGTCCACCTTAATGGCGATATCTCGAAAAGGCGTCCACCTATAGAACTGCGGCCCACTCCCTTTTAAAATACTCTTTTAAGCGGTAGTTACCCACCGACGTGTGCCGTACGTACGGACGTTTGTCGTACGAAACACGTTTGACCGAACACTCAAGCCCGTAGGAATCAATGTGTGCGTCTGTGTACATGTACATAACATATTTGTGTGTGCATTGTTTACTGCAAAGCACTGTTGCCACTGACCAGTTTGCATGCATGCTTATGCAAACATTAACTTTTGGAATTACAATTTTTCATTGTGCAAATGGCAGAAACAAATACTGAATAAGAATTTCTAGTTCATTTATTTGTAACCTCCAATTTTATATAATAATTTTAGGATAATTCAACAAAATTTTAAACAATCATTAGGCCTTTTTGTATAATAACTGCAATTAGTCCAAACATAGCACACCAAATGTTTAATAGGCAACTCTGTCTTGTGAGAGAGCGATCAGCATAAAGCGGCAGTTACTCACGAACGTACGTACCAAAAACGTGTCAGCTTACACGACCTATCTTATGAGTGTGCAATGTAAACGAAAACTCACCGACGTGCAACGCCCGTACGTACTTAGCCCGGAACGTAGAAATCAAAACAATTTTGATTTTTTCCGTAAGAACGTGTCAGCTGATCGCTCTCTCACTAGACAGAGTTGCCTAGTAAACTTTTGTGGGCTAATTTTTGACCGTTTGCAGTTTTATGCAAAAACACCTAATTAAAGTTTGAAAAATTGTGAAAATAATTCGAAATAATTATGTAAAAGTGCAGATTATAAATATGTAATCTATTTATATGTATTTAATATTAATTCCAGCTTTTTACAATACCAAAAATTAAATTGGAAAAAGTTGATGTTTCCATAGGCATGCATGCAAAATGGTCAATGGCAACAGCTAATCTGTAAACAATACACACACACAAATATGTTATGTACATGTACACAGACACACACATTGATTCCTACGGGCTTGAGGGTTCGGTCAAACGTGTTTCGTACGACAAACGTACGTACGTACGGCACACGTCGGCGGGTAATTGCCGCTTAATACCTTTCATTTGATATCCATGTCATACAAACACACTCCAGGGTTACCCTACGTTTTCCTACATGGTGATTTTCCCTTATTTGACAGGATGAAAAAAAAATCTTTCCAAAAAACGTCACCCTGGTCTACAATTTGGTCGATATTTCCCAAACGTATGTGATATGGAATTAAAAACCACTTATGAACCATTTACGAAGCCAATGCAGTTAAGCTCTCAGCTGAGTATGTAATGTTCGGTTACACCCGAACTTAGCCTTCCTTACTTGTTTTGTTTACGTGTTTTTTTTTAAAGTGTTATTTCTGTGAAAAGTGCTTTATTTGTTTTACAATAAATTGTGAATTGTTTGTACAAATATAAACTGTAGAAATTGTTATCTTGGAAAAATATCTACCAACTTCTACCACTGTTTTCATTTTTCGTCAACCAACATTCTCTTTTTAAAAGTTCGCGTAATGTATGTATTGATAGTTAGGCGACGATGAAGGCAATAATATCAAACAGTACTTCATCAAGAAGTATTCTGGAATGCAAAGAAACATTTAAGAGACTTCTCTCAGGCCATACGATACATTTATACTGGGTTCTCGGTCATAAGGAGATCAACTCAAGGACTATAAATTTTACTAAATTTTTCAAATTTGGTTAGTGATTGCAGAATGATGTTGGATATCCACTTGAGAATTATCAGGCTTAAGAATAATAAGTCAGTGATGTTAGATATCAACTCCAGAACCAGATATATATTTCTCGAAGGCTGGAGAAATATTTTTTCCATTTTTGTTTTGTAAACAAAATCCAGCTGTTGTTCTATCTACAATTATCTAGATAATAAAAAAAAAAAACAATGTTGCCGTACAAAACAGCCTGCCCGCAAGTTGCTCTGTAGTTTGACTGGAGCTTAAATTTGAATGGAGTTTAAGCTAACTTAGTTTAAGCTTAACTTAACCATCTACTAAAAACCGGACCTAAGACAAGGAAAATCGTTAGCAGTACTTCAACTATTGAACATTTCATCTGAAAAAGCTACAGATTTTTTTAGTAAATATATACATATACATGTGCTAGGGAAACACGAGGCATAAAAGTACACAAACATTATTCAAACAATGTACATATTAATTTGATATTGTTTTGCTGAACAGCAACAACGTAAATGGGGAAACGTGCATTAACACTTCACATACCATAATACCAATTTCCTATCACCACCTTCATATAGTTGGAGGTGGGCGGAGGCAAGAAGGTATATTAACAAATGATAATTATTAAACAATATAAAGTAGCAAAATTCATATCTGGCATATTAAATAGAACTAACTAAATAAGCAAAATGGATAAAAGCTGTTGCGGTAGATTTGGCGAGAGTGAAATACAAGCGAAAGAACATACATATTGTGACGAATATTAGTGACACTAAGTGATACTCACATCCCTAGCCTGATGCTAAGTAAATGAAGTCACAACAACAATAAAGCAGGCAGTCACTTGTATGTACATAAACGAATCAATCATTATGTCTACACATATGTACGTACACGCAGCGGAGAAGCAACGCACAACCACATGCATATATCTGAGATACTCCCGAAAGTATGCAATGAGAGAAGCTATAAAATCGTGCATCAGTAGTTACAGCTGAGAAATTTGATAGCTGATGGCCAACTAGTAGATTCTGGAAATGGAAGCGCCTAGAAGATGCGAACGAGGAAATCAGAGAGTATAAAAGGCAACAAAAGTAGAGGCGCAATAATCAGTTTCGATTAAGCACGCTATCTGTCGAGCAATATAAGTGTTATTTTGAAAGTACTTGAATAAAGGCCATTTTGCATGATTAAATATTGGAGTTATTTATTCAACAGTTTAGTGATTCGAACTTAGCAGAAGGTTGCAAATAAGAGGATTTGCAGTAAATTCGTTACAATTAGTGTCAGAAGAGGAATTGTTGAATAAATTCCGAAGACTTCGAATACAACTTGGACATGGCAAAGTTGAGTGAATTGACGATCCAGCAACTGAAGAAGGAGTTGAAAGTCCGTGGATTGGCTACTTTTGGCGATAAATCCCAGCTACAAAGACGACTAAGTGTTGCTATGGTATTTGAAGGAATCAATGCTGAGGAGTATGTCTTTCAAACGAAACACCGCAGACAGTGACGAGCACAATATCTGCACAAACATCGACAATGGCATCTCAGCTGGAGTCACAGGAGGCACGCATTTCAGAAATGGCGTCGCAAATGTCATCTCTATTGGAAGAACAGAAGACATATATGTCATCTCAACTGGAAGCGCAAGAGGCACGTATATCTGGAATGTCGACGAAAATTTCGGAACAGGTATCGTCGCAGCTCTTTGCGAAACTGGAAGAGCAGGATGCAAAAATTTTAAAACTCGAGGGCAAAATTGATGCCGAGATAGAAGCGGTGAAAGGTCTGCAACAGTTACAACTAAATCGCCCGGCTGTTCCAGCGAGCAATCCGAAGGTAAAAACTCCATCTTTTGACGGCTCTGTTCCTTTCTAGGTATTCAAGCTTCAATTTGAGAAGACGTCAGCAGTGAACAACAGGAATGCTGAAGATAAAGTTGCTGCACTGTTCGTGGCATTGAAAGGGTCTGCAGCTGAAATCTTACAGACAATTTCAGAGTATGAACGGAACAACTATGAAACATTGATGAGCGCTCTAGAGAGACGTTACGGAAGCGAGCATAGAAAACAGATATATCAAATTGAAATGCAAAATCGTTACCAAAAGGCGAATGAGACTTTGCAGGAGTTTGCGTCGAATGTTGAAAGATTGGTTCATTTCGCAAATGCAGACGCACCCGTGGAATACACCGAGGAGGTTAAAATTCAGAGCTTTTTAAATGGAATACGGGATGCCGAAACGAAACGAGCTACATATGCGAACCCGAAGCCAACAAAATTTCTGAAACGGTATCCCATGCACTGACTCAGGAAACAGCGTCGCTTTTGAGTAAGCCCGCATACAAAGCTCATCGCGTGGAAGTGTAAAGGCCAGATTGGGTAGACACAATTTTGGAAGCACTGAAGGGATTACAACAAAAAAGTGCCGGAGTTATGAAGTGTTTCAAGTGCGGTAACCCAAGTCACATTGCACGTCATTGCAGCACCGGTCATGGTAGTCCCAACTTGGCTGGTCGTAAACGCAAAGCTGGAGGAGATAAGCAAGAGCGAGTCAAATGTAAAGATCGAGAACTTGCCCCAGCTATCTCGCAAACTGGAAGGAAATCGAGCAGTCTTACCGTCAAAGGAAATGTGGGTGACAAGGAGCGTGTACTGACTGTAGATACGGGCGCATCTCATTCTTTAATCCGATCTGATTTGGTTAACAGGAGAGTAAAAACATTACCTGGAGCAAGATTGTGTACGATTACTGGCGAGTATAACCAAGTCCAGGGAGAAGTGGTATGTGAAGTCTTAATTGGGGAGGTCATGGTTCTACACAAATTCGTTGCGGCAGAGATCGTTGATGAAGTCATATTGGGAGTGGATTTCTTAGTTGACTATGACATCAGGATCGATATGCAGAGAAGGATTATGCAGTATAAGAACAAAGATGTGCCACTTAACTTCAGTTTTGAGCAAGGGTTCAGCAGTAAGCGAGTGCTGTTGAAAGAGATTCGACAAAAACCACAAAAGTCAAAGGCAGCAGATCGGGCAAGGGTTGATGGAACGAATGGGCCAAACAAATCAAAACCGAAGGTACCTGCGAGAAAAACACTTGCATTTACAAACTTTAATGGGTGCACTGAAACGACTGAAAGAATTTTCCAGAAAGAATGCAAGGGTGGTTTCAAGTCAGCGCGCATAAATGTTGTGAAACGTCAACACGATACTGATTATGCAAAGGCAATTCGTCAAGATCAAGCCCTACGAAGTAGTTCATTGGCCAAACAACAGAGTGCGAGGGAACGACCCAGGGTAACGAGTAGTAGGATGAAACACAGGTACGACAAGAACTATAATTCGGAAGGTTTCTTGGAGGGAGATTTGGCACTGCTATACTACCATCACCGGCGGAAAGGTGTTCCATCCACAATTCGATGCAGTTGGGAAGGCCCGTACAAAGTTGTGAAGAAGATCAGTGATACCATCTACCGCATACAAACCATTGGGAAACTACGAAATAGAAGGGTGGTTCATTTGGAGAGGCTAGCAGCGGTTAGATCGAGAGATTTGTCTGATCGGGACGATCAGACTTAGGTGGAGGGCAGTGTGACGAATATTTGTAACCCTAAGTGATACTCACATCCCTGGTCTGATGCTAAGTGAATGAAGTCACAACAACAATAAAGCAGACAGGCACTTGTATCTACATAAACGAATCAATCATTATGTCTACACATATGTACGTACACGCAGCGGAGAAGCAACGCACAACCACATGCATATATCTGAGATACTCCCGAAAGTATGCAATGATACCAGCTATAAAATGGTGCATCTGTAGTTACAGCTGAGAAATTTGATAGCTGATGGCCAACTAGTAGATTCTGGAAATGGAAGCGCCTAGAAGATGCGAACGAGGAAATCAGACAGTATACAAGGCAGCAACAGTAGAGGCGCAATAATCAGTTTCGATTAAGCACGCTATCTGTCGAGCAATAGAAGTGTTATTTTGAAAGTACTTGAATAAAGGTCATTTTGCATTATTAAATATTGGAGTTATTTATTCAACAATTTAGTGATTCAACCTTCGCAGAAGGTTGCAAATAAGAGGATTTGCATTAAAATCGTTACAATATGTGCAAAGAACCTTGTATGACCAAAAGCATGATACAATTATAAGAAGGTAACTCGCATGATGTAATAATAAAGGTGATGCCAACAACATAACCTCACTTTTTCGGCACCTCTAAATGCCAGTATTTACGGGTATTTCAAAATTAATAAATTTGGATTGTTTAATTTGTCGTACAAATTCTTCAAACAAATTATAGCGTTTTCTTTTCTGAAATAAATTGGTGCCTAAGTAAATGGTAAAGCCTTAATAGTGTTACTCCTACCCCAGAAAATTGTCAACATTTATAGTGCATACAAAGAACATTTCGTCTAATTTTTTTCCGGTTTTGGGAATTGAATCTTCGAATTCCAATAAATGGCAAGAGGACCCTTAAATTGCCTCTTAAATCGCCAGGTTAACGAACGTATAAGGGTAATATACTTGCAACATTTAGACGTACCTAAGCAGCTAACACATATCGCAAAGTAAAAACCCGTATCACAAATTTTTTCCTTGTAATTGTTAAATATATGGCTTGTTGCCATGTGCTTTTTCAAGATTTGTAATTCTTCGTTTTAATTATATTTTTATGTCAGTATTATAATTTCACTCCCATCCAGCAAGTGATACCCCCATCATGCCCAAGCCAGTGGCCTCAGACATCCTCCCATTGTCACAGAAATACCAATTTAGTCATCATGTGTCGTGTTGATTTGTTAAATAATTTAGCGTTTTGGGTAATTCCTAGTGGTGACTTGTTTTCTTTATGTAGATTATTAATTTTTTAATTGTAAAGTTCTAATTCCAATTGTATAAATTTGTTTAATTGTGAAGTTGAAACCAGGTTAGACAAGGTACTGTAATGCACTTGTTATAGTTGTTATGTATTGCTTGTTTGCCAATATTTACATAATCTTATTTTTGTAAATGAATTTTCGTCGTATGAATAATGAATAATGAATTTATATTCATTCTGGTTATGTGTTTCTTCATATTAGGTTTATATAGCGTAGCAATTATATGTAAAATATGAATATATGTACATAAGTTATGTAACATAACCGTACATTTAATTATGTACATGATTGTACATTAATATATGATAAGGGTATTTTCAATCCCGTTACTTGTACTTTTTGTCCTTTGTGGAGTTATATGTTATCACAATTTGTATGTAAGGTATAATCTCTACCCCGTTATATGAATAGTTCATATAATAAAAAAAAAACGTGTATGTATATATTGTCACAATATTTTATCGTATCCAATCTTTGTACTTTTGTCCAATTTAGTTTATATTTTTCCAATTTATAGTTAATGTCTCATGTCAAGTTGTATTCATTTACAATTTAAAAAGTTCCAGTGTAATAGATATATCTCTTTTGATTATCCACGTAGCTTCATGCGAAGATTTTGTATTACATGTTGTCCATAACTGTTTTATTTATCTAGATTACTAATTTTTTTAGTAGTATTTTATGTATTTATTTTAACTTTCGATTTTAATGTTAAGTAGAACTAATCACACCATTACTGTTCTATTTACAGTTTCGTAGCTCCGTTATTTCATGCAGCATATTTCTTCCATTATACAAAGTTTAAAGTCTTGTTTTGTAGCTCCGTTATCTTGTACAAATTCAATTTTAATGTTACATATTATTAATGTTTTTTATACACTAATGCCTTTTTAATTAGACAAAAAGTTAATTTTAATTGAACAAAATCTATAAATTTTACTCTACATAGAACATTTCTTTTTTACAAAACACTTTTACACTTAAACGAATGTGTAATTATGACATTTCATCTCACCATATTCACTCATATCACAAATCACACAAGAAGATTGCGCATTGCTCATGTAAACATTACATCATCTCTTTTTTATGGGCAATTCTTCCGTCATTTTTCTTTGGCTCTTGTTTTTTTCGCTCTTTCTTTCATTCGCTCAAACAGTCAACTGTGACATAGATGCGTAGAAAGAAACCATTTTGAACTCGTGAATGCGCAATCTGGGTAGGTGATTTGTGCACTTATATTAACAGAGTATATGTGGAACTCAAGAGCGAATTGAGAGTTTCACAGAGTTGCACTGCCACACCACCATTTTATACAGGGTAAAAGTGTAACGCTCTTGCGTTGCGAGCAGGCAACAATTTTCACAAAAGAACGAATACCCCGTAAAGGCGTTGCCTGTTTTTTAGAATAGAACAACAACCCTTGCGTGGCGTACAAAAAGCGTAACACTATAGCCAGAAAAGAAAACGCTATTAGTTTTCTGCAAAATGTTGTATATATTCTGTTAGGGATTACAAAGTTACGTTAATATGTTTGGCTAAACAATTCCAGTAACGGCTTATATGTTTATAATATTTCTAAATGTATAGTGAAATTTACTACGATCGTAGTAGAACTCAAAGGCAGTTCTGTATGATGGACAACCCTCTAAATTATGCATGCCAAACTTGTCAGAATAAGGGAAAACACACCTGAATATTCATTTCATCATGATTGGTACCGAAGTCAAATGCGCCAGCTCTGGCTTCAAAAATATTTAACAAATTGTGTTTATCCATAGCTTAATTAGATTAGGGATTAGGACTAGGACTGGGACTGAGACTCGGAGTGGGACTGGGACTGGGACTGGAACAAAATACATACCACCCTCTGGGACAGGCAATAAGGGATGAAGAAGAATGAGAAGAACGTGAGAGAAGAGAAAAGAGAGAAGGAGACTGAGAGAGAAATAGAATGAGGAAAAAGTGACTAGGGATGGGGGGAGGGCAGAGTTAAACGGAAAAAGCTTATTAAAATGTTTGCAGATAGGCCAAATTTAGGGCAGAACAACGTCTGCCCGGTCTGCTAGTCTATATATATAAAAAGAAGTGTACATTTTGATTGGCACTCCATAACTCGAGATTGGATAGAAAGATTGCCATGAAATTTTTAAGAAAGATACAGGAAGGAAAGTTGATGGTTAGTTGATTTTGAAATCCCAAATCGGTTTAGCCATTCTTGAGTTTTGAATTTTTTTTAGAAAAAATTCAAATATGTATATAAAAGAAAGTGGTGTTAGTTACACTACGCATAACTCAAGAACGGATGAACCGATTTGGCTGAAAATAGGTGGAGAGGTAGCTCAGAACCAGGGAACGGAAATGGGATACCTTTTATCCCGTTCTGGCTAGGGTCTTGATATTAAAACGTGGACCTGGGTAATCCTGGGATATGTTTGTAGAGTATGGGTGTCAAATGGAAGCTGTTTATGAGTACTTTGATACTGGGTATTTTTCGTACCCCTGGGTGACTAGGGTCTCGAGATATAGGCCAAAACGTGGACCGGGCACCCCTAGAATGTGTTTATATAATATGGATATCAAATGAAAGCTGTTGATGAGTGCTTTAGTACCAGGTAGTTTTCATACCTATTGGTGACTAGGGTCTCGAGATATAGGCAGAAACGTGGATAAGGGTAGCAATAGGGTGTGTTTTTACATTATGGGTATCAAATTGAAGCTGTAGATGTGTGCTTTAGTACAGAGTAAGTTTTATGCCGCTGGGTGACTAGAGTCTTGAGATATAGGCCAAAACGTGGACCCGGATTCACCTAGAATGTGTTTTTACATTATGGGTATCAAATTGAAGCTGTTGATGTGTGCTTTAGTACAGAGTAAGTTATACACCGCTGGGTGACTAGGGTCTCGAGATATAGGCCAAAACATGGACCCAGATACACCCTAGAATGTGTGTGTATTATGGATATCAAATGAAAGCTGTTGCTGAGAGCTTTAAAGTAATTTTCATTGTGATATTCGATTTAGTCGCATCAACCTGGCAAAACTGATAAATATGCATGCGAAGCCGAAATAAAGACATGAATTAAAAATACCCACATACCTATTTACATACATCCTATTCGATTTGCCTGAAATTTGGTATATAAATTTGCCTATATTAGTATTTACGATGCTTTTTTCTGGGAAGTAGACCAGAGACGGACTGGGACTGTGATGAGGACTAGGATTGGGACTGAGACTCGGAGTGGGACTGGGACTGAGACTCGGAATGGGACTGGAACAAAATACATACCACCAAGTATGAGAAAAACTTGAGAGAAGAGAAAAGAGAGAAGGAAAAGACTGAGAAAGAGATGGAATGGGACGAAGATGGTGATAGATGAAGCGAAAAATACGGAGGGAGGAGTGAATACAAAGATTAGGAAAAAGTGTAGTGGGACGAGGGCAGAGTTAGACGTATTAAAATGTATGCAGATAGACCAAAAATTTAGGACAGAACAACGTCTGCCGGTTCTGCTAGTACTATATAAAATTCTCGTGTAACAGTGTTTGTGTTGAACTTCAAAACGGTTTAACCATTCTCATGAAACTTTGTGAGCATATTGAGTAGGTCTGAGAATCGGATCTTATCTATTTTTCATACCTCAAAATGTTAAGGGGCCCAACCTTTAATTTTTTCAAGCAGAATTTTTGGTTTTTTTTTTTCAAAATAAATATAATCCTCTGAAGCTGGGACTGGAACTGGGACTGGAAATAAATGATGGCGAAAAATAAAAAGAACTAGAGCGAAGAGAACGAGGGAAGGAGAAAGAGATAGATGCAAAGGTTTAGAGATAGGGACAAATAGAGCGGCGGAGGGAGGAGAGAGAGCAGGAGAGAAAAAAGGGGCTGGAAAAGGCGGAGAGGGAGAAAGGGACGCAAAGATGGGAGTGAATAAAAGCATAAAGAAAAGTAATGGAAAAAGGTGGAGGGAGATTTAGAGGTAAAAACTTATTAAAAGTTATGCAGTATACCAAAGTTAGGGTAGAACAACTTCTTCCGGGTCTGCTAGTTTATTTTTTATAACTTTATTTTATTTTATTTTTCATTTCATGTTATTCCCTTACTACCTTAACACTTATTGTTGTTGTTGTATTAACGATAACGACACACCGCGAAAGCTTTGGGGAGTGTTATCGATGTTGATGGTCCTTTGCCGGATATGGATCCGGTACGTTCCGGTAACAAAGCACCATTAAGGTACTAGCCCGACCATCTCAGGAACGATTTATATGATCATATTAAACCTTCTAGGCCATTCCACCCTCCCCACCCCTTAGGGGTAGTCATACCTTCCTCTAACACGCAGGAGGACGGGTGTGGATGGTCAGGTTTTCAATTCTATAAAGCGTAATTTTTTAAAAATAAATAAGTACTCAATACGTACATATGTTTAATATAGTTTTTTTACAAAACATAGATTTATTTAAGTGTAAAAATTATTCATAATGCAATACAAACAAATTTTGATATTAGAGGAATTCATTACAAAAAATATATTACATAAATTTCGAAAATTTAAAAACTAGTATTCGCTCTACTGAGTCGGTATTGGCGAATTTCCAGAGCTTTTGAAATTTGTTTCATATAGCTTCACATAGTAGCTTTTAAGAGCTAAACGATCTTTAAGGGCTTTTTAAAATTTATGATTACTCTAACCCGCATAGTGAGCAACATGTGAAATGTGTTCCATTCTTATGCATTATTCTAAGATATGAAATTGATATTGAAAAATTAATATTAATCTTATCAAACTTAAATGTTAATTAATAATTCAATATTCAATAATTGGTAATCAAATTTATTGTTAATTAACGGTGGTCGAGTTCTACTTATACATTCTTAATGACAAACTTAATATTTTTAACAAACTCTTGGACAATTTTAGCTTTACTTCTGCTAGCGTTACGAAAACTGCATACAAAAGTTATAGAATTTCAGTACTGTATCTATCTAAATTAAAATGTTTCTTTTGAAAACGAAATAGAAGACGTTTCTAGAAGTTTAGAAACGAATCATAACTAAAAACAAGGAGACTTCGTATAAAATAATTTCACTAAATCATAATAAAAATGTAGATCTTTGAATTAGCTGTTTTGTAGGACTGTTGTTTACTAACGATTATTCGACTAACCGATTAGTTGATTAGCAACTTTTTATATGAAGGAACTTTTGCTAATCGACTAATTTGTTATTCGAAAAGTCCGATCTCAAGAGCGCTCTTTCACTTATTTCCACTTCAAAGAGGAAACAAGGTTTTTAAAGATTATGGTTATGGTAAAAGCATATTTCGAAGCTGTAATAATTACAGTGTTCAAACGAAGATTTAAAGTTTATTAACTCTTTCTAGTCAACTTCAAAATTTCCTCAAAACTTCACCAACACAACATTATCTCGCTCCAACTTATCGGAGTTTTCACGTAATCTCAATATTTCAGCTTGATTTTTATCGCAGAGTTGCATCAACTGCGTATTGATGGTTATAATGCGTTCACGCAATACAGGCAAAGTATACTGACTCAAACGTTCCGGTTTGTGTACATCCTCACGTATTGCGTTCACTAATTCGCGCAAATCCTGCACCTCACGATAGGAGTTTTCACGATATACCAACAAATCTTGACTTAATTGCACTTTCAAATTCTCTATATCATTAACAAGTTGTGTGGCAACGCTATCAGAATTTGCAAGTGGTATAGCAGTGGGGCCATTTTTATTTTTTGCACTCTGTGGTTGATCTACAAAATTATCTGGATTCAATTTAACTTGACTACATTCGAGATATTTTTGTTGTGATTTGAGACATGTGAGCTCACAAAGTAATGCTGTACATGATTTCTTTTTAGCTAATCCTAGCGAAGTGTTTATGTTGGTAAATCTGGTGGACGCGTGGCGACTGTTCGGTGCTACTGAACGCATTGTCTTTGTTTTGGTTGGTGTTGCTGTTGTTGTTTCTGCAGTTGCTGTTTCTGCAGTTGCTGTTTCTGCAGTTGCTGTTCCATTCACAGCTTTAGACTGCAGCGCTGTTTTGTCCAATTTCATAATATCTATTGTTGCTGGTAGTTTTTTTCTGAATCTAACTTCTTATCTCACCTTATCTAACTGCTGCGTGCTGGTTACAAATGCCGTATCTGCACCTGACTCAATTGTGTGCCGATTATTGTAGTCCTTGTATATATTACTCCACTTTCAGGACTCACCAAGTAGTCTCACACCCAAACTTGTCTTGTTTCTATTTTTTATTTACACCATGTAATCAATAATGATCCAGTTGCTACCATCAACGAGGCGATCGCATCTGTTCGTGCCTTGTTGATTTCAATCAAGCAGAGTAACTCTTCGCCCGTATCCAAACAATGTTACAAAAAGTATCGTTGCAAGTATCGTTGCTAACCGCCCTGCCCTAGAAAGCTGATGTGTACATGTGTGCAATTTCTGTGCACTTGTTTTATTTGTGTGCGTGATTGAATTGCGGGTAGTTTAATCGATACGTGCGCGCGCCTCTGCCAACGCTGCTGCTTCTATTTGTTGTTTTTTGTCAGCTTTTGTTTTCGTAATTATTTTGCTTATTTCTTATTATTGGTTTTTGTATAACTTTTATACTCGATGTTTGTTTCTTTTTGCTCTAGTTTGATGTATCTTACTCTTTGTCTCCTTTATCATTCGTTCGCCAATTCTATCTGCTTGTTGCTAAAGATGGGTGGCTGGCTCTTTGGTTGGTTGGTTGTTACTGTGATGCCACTTCACTACTATCGGCTCATTACTCAGTCTATATTTTTAATTTAGTTGGTTTTTACTTTTTTTCACTGCTCCTTTGCTCTGATTTATTATTTGCCAAAACGCATAGATTCTAACTAACTTGTACATACAAAATAGTATAAAAAACTAATGTCAGACACTTTTGAC
This sequence comes from Eurosta solidaginis, assembly GCF_040869045.1. Taxonomy (NCBI): domain Eukaryota; kingdom Metazoa; phylum Arthropoda; class Insecta; order Diptera; family Tephritidae; genus Eurosta; species Eurosta solidaginis. The sequence continues at coordinate 232,896,225 of NC_090321.1, read as the reverse complement.
TTGGGCTGGCATGGTTAATATGATTATTTTTTAATATTTCAGGGCTAAACTTGTTTAATGTTTTATATTGTTTTTTGGTTAATGAATTTATTGTTTTATTTTTATTTATTTCTTTCTTCACTCTTTATTATTACTTATTTTTCCCCCAAATTTTTATACCCGCTGTACTTGTACACAGGGTATTGCAACTTTCATTGGATAACGGTTGGTTGTACAGGTATAAAGAAATATAAATAGATATAGACTTCCATATATCAAAATCATCAGTATCGAAAAAAAATTTGATTGAGCCATGTCCGTCCGTCCGTCCGTCCGTCCATCCGTCGGTCCGTTAACACGATAACTTGAGTAAATATTGAGATATCTTCACCAAATTGGCACACGAGCTTATCTGGGCACAGAATAGATTGGTATTGAAAATGAGCGAAATCGGATGATAACCACGCCCACTTTTTATATATATAACATTTTGGAAAACACAAAAATCCTGATTATTTATTTAATAATACACATAGAATGTTGAAATTTGACGTTGTGCACTGATATTGAGACTCTTGATACAAATTTGAAAAAAAATGTTTAAATGGGCGTGGCACCGCCCACTTGTGATAAAATCAATTTTACAAATATTATTAATCAAAAATCGTTAACCTATCGTAACAAAATTCGACAGAGAGGTTTGCTTTTACTATAAGGAATGCTTTGAAGATAAATTAACGAAATCGGTTAAGGACCACGCCCACTTTTATATAAAAGATTTTTAAAAGGGTCATGGACGAATAAAATAAGCTATATCTTTGCAAAAAAAAGAGCTTTATTTCAATGGTATTTCATTTCCCAAGTGGATTTATAACAATAAATAGGATAAATTTTAAATTAAAAATGGGCCTGGCACCGCCCCTTTTATGACTAAGCAATTTTCTATATTTCGAAGAAAAATTAACGGATCGTAATAAAAAAAATTGGGTACACAAATTTTCCCTATAGCTCGAAATATTTCTAGAAAAAATGGACGAGATCGGTTAAAGACCACGCCCACTTTTATATAAAAAATTTTTAAAAGGGTCATGGACGAAAATAATAAGCTATATCTTAGCGAAAAAGAGCTTTGTATCAATAGAATTTTACTTTCTAAATTAAATTATAACATTAAATTGGAAAACACTAAAATTTTTGGCGGCCACCGTGGTGTGATGGTAGCGTGCTCCGCCTACCACACCGTATGCCCTGGGTACACACCCCGGGCAAGGAACATCAAAATTTTAGAAATAAGGTTTTTCAATTAGAGCAAAATTTTTCTAAGCGGCGTCGCCCCTCGGCAGTGTTTGGCAAGCGCTCCGGGTGTATTTATGCCATGAAAAACTCTCAGTGAAAACTCATCTGCCTTGCAGATGTCGTTTGGAGTCGGCATAAAACATGTAGGTCCCGTCCAGCCAATTTGTAGGGAAAATCAAGAGGAGCACGACGCAAATTGGAAGAAAGCTCGGCCTTAGATCTCTTCGGAGGTTATTGCACCTTACATTTATTTATTCATTTTTATTATTTAAAATTTTTTAAAATGGGTGTGGCACCGCCCCTTTTTTGTCTAAGCAATTTTCAATGTTTCGGGAGCTACAACTCGAAGAAAAATGTACGTATCGTAACAAAATTGGTTGCACAAATTTTCCTTATAGCAGGAAATATTTGTAGTAAAAATGGATAAGATTGGTTAAGGACCACGCCCACTTTTATATAAATGACTTTGAAAAGGGTCGTAGGCAAAAATAATAACTTAAATCTTAGCGAAAAATAGTTTTGTACCAATCGTATTTTGTGCCATTATAACAAGAAATGGAAGAAAATTCAAATCTTGAAAAATGGACGCGGCGCTGCCCCTTTCTTACAATGCATTTCCCAACGTTTCTGGAGCCATAACTCGACGAGAAATTTGGTGTTTAACAGGAAATATTTTCAGTAAAAATGAACCAAGTCGGTTAAACCGCCTTCTTTTATGTAAACGATTTTGTTAAAGTGCGTAGATGCAGGTAATGAGTTTTTTTAGTAAAAGTTGGAAAATTTCGTTAATAACCCTGCCCTTTTTTTGTAATAACGCTTTTTCGTACAATGACACTTGTGTGTTTATGTTTATTGTTCTGTTATATTTTTATTTTAAAATAAACAGTAGGGAAATCCCCATATATGAAGGAAAACTACATTGCTACCAGCTCAAGGTCATTGGTGTTAGCCTCTGTATCCTTTTTGCTTCTTTTAAACGAAAATTAGTTCAAATAGAACCACACAACCACAGCATTTCAAGTATACAGCTGGGTATGTAATGTTCGGTTTCACCCGAACTTAGACTTCCTTACTTTTTATTTATTTCATTTTATTTCTTTATTCACTCTTTATTATTACTTATTTATTTTTCCCCTAAATTTTTACACATTGATTTCTTTAATCTTTATCAATAAGAGCTCTTTCAAACGAGTCAATTTTTTGAAGTACAACCAAAGTTATAAGACAATTTATGGTTGATCCTCACCGGAAAATCGATTCGTGCGGAAATCCCTCAGCCTGCAACCAAAGTCGACGAGAAAATACAAAAGTTTGTACCATGATACAAATATAGAGAGGGAGTACCTCTTCTTCATCTCGCCGCCTTGTCGCCATTTGACATAGACTGTGTTTTGGCATTTTCTTTTAAAACAGTGCTCTCCATGGAATCAAAAGCACCCAAATTCCAACATTCGTTAACACTAAAACTTCATGGCCAAAAATATCTAAAACAGTATTAAATGCACAGAAAATATTCAAGATAAGTACCATATGGCGACAAGGAATAACAGCCTAACTCCAGTGCTTTCACACAAGACTTATACCGTTTTCACACAGAAACTTAATCGAATCACAATTATTTTTAATGAAATTGTTAAGTTTCCCTTTTCACATAGTTTATTTTGCTTCAGTAAGCGAACATCTGTTAGCAGCCCCAAAAATATTTCGTTTTTACAAAAAATAGATAAAATGGAGAGCAGACGTTTCCTTCTTAACTATAAGTACAATCAATATAAAATGCATGCGCAACTACCCGTAGATGTTTCCAGTGGCGGATCTAGGGGGGTGGCTATGGGGGATAAAGCCCCACAGAGCTGTATCGTGTATTCTCCGTTCGAACTAAACTTGTGGAGAGAATAAAAAAAGCCAAATTTTACGCTTTTATAGCTGATTAAACAACAGACGCAAGTCATAAAGTTCAGCTAACCTTATGCATCCGGTATGTCGATGTGGAGGACATTGTTCTACGCGAGGACTTTCTAGGATTTATATTGTTGACATCCACTACTGGACAAGACGTGAAGGGGCGAATATTTGAAGAATTGAACGTCCTAGGACTGGATCTAATCAATCTTCGAGGACAAGGCTACGACGGGGGATCGAATTTCTCTGGAAAAGAAAATGGAGTTAGCGCATTGATTTTGAAAGAGCAACCACTTGCATTTTACACTCACTGCTGCTGTATGTAAAGCGTGTGAAGTTCCTGAAATTCGAAATGTGCTTGAAACCGTTTCTGCAGTAATACATTTTTTCACATCATCACACAAAAGAACGCAAGCACTTGAGGATGAAATCAAAGAAAGATCAACCGAATCACAGAAAACTCGCCTCAGAACACTTTGCCTCACTCGATGGGTTGAAAAACACGATAGTGTGGAAACCGTTAGTGAATTTCTCCCAAATATTGCTGAAGTTTTAGGTAACTTGAAGTTTGATAAAGATCTTGAAACATCTTCAAAAGCGTCGCAACTTCTCAGTGCTATTGAGAAATCCGAATTTCTGATCGCTCTCCAAACATTCAACGATGTGAATTTGCCGATTGTGACTCTCAGTAGAACACTTCTACAACCTGAATTGCAACTGAAATCGGCCTGTGCTCATATTGATCATATAATCATGATTTTTGCCAAGACGCGTGAAGACGAAACATCGTTCTATGAAGTCTTCAAGGGAGCCGAGGAAAAAGCATGTGAATTGGGAATCAAACTCGAAATTCCCCGCATTTGTGGCCGACAAAAGCACCGCTCCAATGTTCCAACTAAGAGTAAGGCTCCTCTCGAATTTTTCCGGTGAGTTCTTATTGATTAAATGCGTTTATTTACGTTTTTAATAGGGGTGATTGATTCGTTGACATTGTACTTACAGAGCTACTATTTACTACCCTTTCCTGGACTACATGATATCTTCATTGACGTCAAGGTTCAAAGGTGAATTTTTGAAGATACTGCCTCTGGAGGGACTGATTCCAACATATTCTGCAGGAGTAACGATTGAAGAAATTGTACTTGCTGCTAAAGTTTATAAAGAAGATTTCCCCAGTCACAATGATACAGTGCTAAAAAATGATATTTTATTGTGGCATAACCATTGCAAAAGTGATCTATTCAAGAGCGCTCAAACAGTTACTGATGCCCTGAAAAACATTAAATCAGCACACTTCTTTTTTTCCAAACGGGACGACACTGTTGCAAATATTTGCGACTATCCCCGTGACATCAGCGACCGCAGAGCGTTCTTTTTCTGTTCTAAAGCGCTTCAAGACTTATTTGAGAGTCAACATGTCTGAAAATTTACTGACTGGTCTGGCACTAGGGAACGTCCACAAAGAAATAGAAACGGACATTGAAGAAATAGCCGATCTTTTCTGTAAATCGAAGCCCCGACGACTCGAATCTTTGGATTGGTAGATAGAAGATTGAACTAGAAATAAGTGGGTTTGAAAGAGAGGTTTTTATGACTATTTTTATATGGTTGTTATATCATTAACTCGAGTGTGCTGAATAAAAGAAGAACTTCATTTCAGAAAATATTGCTTGTACTTTATTAGTAAGTTATTTAAGTTTTTTTAATTTGAAAATCCTCGTTTTTTCATGTTATTTTATATTCTGTAGTCATTTATTTAACACATCATGGAAAACAAAAACAAAATTTGATAGTGAAAAAATGTCAAGCCCGCCCTCCCCTTCCCCCCCCCCCCCCCCACAGTACCAAATCCTAGATCCGCCACTGGATGTTGCACCTAACTAAATATATACATTAGACTGGGTCGATTTATTAACCGCTATTGCGCCATCGATATTTCGATAGGATTTGGGCTCAGGAAAACAAAGTTCCACTCCACATAGCCAAAAACATAATTTTGGAGCCTGAGAAAAAAAAATTACGAGCGATATCGGTTAACTTACGACCATACAAATCGACCCAGGTTAATGTACATACATATGTACCTATTTTCGAAAAAGCCATATTATCATTTGCAGCAAATGCAGCGAAAATTAAATTTTGATTTCTATTTTTTGTAAATTATTGAAAATAATTTATTTTTGCTTGTCAGTTACATTGACAATAAAATTCGAAGCACCAAGCAAAGCCGACTGGATTTTTCACTCGATTAGGCATTCAATAAATCAATAATGAGATAATTAAGAATTTGTATTTTGTATGGAAGATTGAGTTCAATTAAGGCTTTAATGTGGAAAACTTGACTAATTATTTCATTAAGGCCCTGTGGGAAATTGGCATTAGGCGGTTATTTCTTATGACCATGTGGTACTAGATGTTGCATGATTTTCTGCGCACTTGATACTGTTTTAGAAATCTTTGGCAATAGAGTTTCATCGTTAGGGAAGGTTGGAATTTGGGGGAAGGTGAAGCAAATAGAAAAAGATAGAAGATGTACGCTTGTTTTACACGCTTTGAAAAAATAGGCGTAGACAAATAAATAGCTTTCTACCGAAGCCATTACATAAACGTTTTTTTACTTATTTAAGCGAGACCCTAGAAAACGTCTAGTATTTGCCAAGAGGACAGAGTTATTCTATAATATAGGTCTTGGTAACTAATTGGAGTTTTTCTCTATGATCGTCGCACAGAATTCCTTACCGTCGGTTTCGACTACTGGTGCCGTAAGAATGAAAAGTTTTACAAACCCTCTTGGAAGAAATCGCAGCACTGTCAAATGCGTTTCAAATTATCCAGCTGCTTTGTTGATTTGTCGTTGGAAGTCGAAAGTCAAACATATGTCCTTCTAAAATGTTATATTATATCAGAAGATCCCTCTAAAACTCTTTACAGTTGAATTCATATTTAGCAAAATATGTCAGGGACAGTCGGCCTAGTACCAGCAGATGCTGCTCCGAAGTTCGCCGGATACGTATATTGCAAATGAGAATCAATAACTGTGACTTCTCTAAATTTTAAGAGGCTGATTTTAAAGGTAAAAGATCAATAGTGAGCATATGTGTAATACTCCTATATATATTGCTAATAGAAAATGCTCGCAATGAGTTTTGAATTCGAAATCAAAGCAATACAGCCCATAAACAAATGAGGCAAGATATGGCACTCCGGAATTGTTGTTTTTGTAATCGAATTTGAAAAAAAAGATTGCTGACGTAGCGCTTTTGAAGTTTTTCGATTTATTACATTTCTCTCATATTTTGCTACCAGTGTTCGGAGTATTTAAAAGTATTACCTGAGTAAACGACTACGCCGGATAAAAAATTAAATTTTCGGAGTATATTTTTTCTTCCTTTTTGAAAGCGGGCGCACAACTGGCTTCGCAAACCCTTCGATTGTGCTTTTTCCATGAAATGATTCTCAGCAAAAAAGTTATCTGCCTTATCAGATGCACATGGAGTCGACCGAGAACGTGTAGGATGACATTTGCCGATGATGAAAAACACAAGGTGCCAAGTAATGACGGGATACCCTCCGGGCTGTTCAAGCACTGAGGGGAAAAGTTGGTATAAGATAAGGAAGCAAAAAAGTGGGTCTTGCACTAAATGTGGACAAGACGAAGTACTTGCTGTCATCGTGGCCTTTGTAGCCACGTCACTGTTGACGGATATAAATTCGCCGCTGTGAAGGATTTCGTCTATTTGGGAAGCAGCATTAAAAGCAAAAACAATGTCGGCCTAGAAATCAAACGGAGAAAAACTCTTTCCAACGAGTGCTTCTTTAAGCAATTGAAAAATTGTAAAGTAATCTCTCGACGAACAAGCATCTCGCTCTACAAGTCACTCATCATACCTGTCCAGATATGTGGCTCGGAATCATGGAAGGTGTCGAGAGAAGATGAGATGGCTCTTGGAGTATTCGAGAGAAAAGTTCTCCCGAAGATTTATAGTCCTATCCGTGATGTCGACGGCGAATATCGAAGGAGGTATGTATAATGATAAGCTATATGACCTTTTCGCAGATATGACGATAGTACAGCGAATAAAAACAGAAAGCTTCGCTAGCTAGGTCATGTTATACGAATACGCTCCGGCAGTTTGTAAACAGAGGAAAGGGAAGACTTTCACTGAGTTCTGAGTTGGGAGAGATAGTTGATGGAAGCTTTGACCTCCGTTGGTGTTCCCAATTGGCGACTGTTATCGCAAAACAGGGTTAGCTGACCTCACTGACTCAACGTACTTCATTTTTATATAAAACTTCAATAAGTGCTGTATGTTGAATTGCCGCTTATTATACTCAGCTGAGCAGAGCTCACAGAATATTAACTTTGTTGGCATAACGGCAATCCGTAACGGCATAAACTAATCGAGATAGATATAGACTTCTTTATATCAAAATGATCTGGGCGAAAAAAGCAATTCATTTAGCCATGTCCGTCCGCCCGTCCGTCCGTAAACACGATAACTTGAGTAAATTTTGAGGTATCTTGATGAAATGTGGGTTCCTGGGCGCTCATCTCAGATCGCTATTTAAAATAAACGAAATCGGACTGCAACCACGCCCATTTTTTCGATATCGAAAATTTTGAAAAACCGAAAAATTGCGATAATTCATTACCAAAAGACGGGTAAAGCGATGAAGCTTGGTAGGTGGGTTGACGTTATGACTCAGAATAGAAAATTAGTATAATTTTGGACAATGGGCGTGGCACCGCCCACTTTTAAAATAAGGTAATTTAAAAGTTTTGCAAGCTGTAATTTGACAGTCGTTGAAGATATCATGATGAAATTTGGCAGAAGCGTTACTCCTATTACTATTTGTGTGCTAAATAAAAATTAACAAAATCGGATTACGAACACGCCCACTTTAAAAAAAAAAAAATTTAGTAAAATTTTAACAAAAAATTGGATATCTTTACAGTATATAAGTAAATTATGCCAACATTCAACTCCAGTAATGATATGGTGCAACAAAATACAAAAATAAAAGAAAATTTCAAAATGGGCGTGGCTCCGCCCTTTTTCATTTAATTCGTCTAGAATACTTTTAATGCCATAAGTCGAACAAAAATTTACCAATCCTTGCGTAATTTGGTAGGGGCACATATTCTATGGCGATAACTGTTTTCTGTGAAAATGGGCGAAATCGGTTGAAGCCACTCCCAGTTTTTATACACAGCCGACGGCCTATCCTTCCGCTTGGCCGTTAATACGATAACTTGAGCAAAAATCGATATATCTTTACTAAACTTAGTTCACGTACTTATCGGAACTCACTTTATCTTGGTATAAAAAATGGCCGAACTCGGACTATGACCACGCCCACTTCTTCGATATCGAAAATTACGAAAAATGAAGAAAATGCCATAATTCTATATCAAATATGAAAAAAAGGATGAAACATGGTAATTAGATAGGAAAAAGTAAAAATTGCTTCTGTATTGACTCAAGCCTATCTGCATGAACTTGATATCGCGGATTCCAGACTATTGATCCGTATTCTTGTATCGGTCTAACTAATGTGGTAAAAAAGGCTTTGGTTACATAAGGGTCACTAAATTCTTTAGATCATCTCTCCACGAATGATAGAACACCTCTAGCCTTATTGGCAGTAGTCATAATATGAAGGTTGAAACTAAGTTTAGCATCCATCGTTACTTCCAAGTCAACAAAATAATTTACTGATACAAGACAAATATTCTCAATTACGTAAGAGGCTGTTGGCAAAGATCTCCGAGAGAGGCACATGAATTTACATTTATTGATGTTCAGCGGCATTGAGTTCGCGTTGCACCAAGCAACTAAGCAGTTTAAATCCGCTTGACGCATAGGACCTAAAAGTTTTACATCATCAGCATACATTAAAATTTTGGAATATTTTATTGTGGTACATATATCATTAATAAATATCAAGAACAGAATTTGACCGAGATGACTGCACTGTGGTACGCCAGAGGGAACATTAATGGCATCTGAAAGAGAATCTTTAAAAATTACTTGTTGCGTTCTACCGCAGAGATACGAAGATATCCACTGGGTGAGATTAGGTTGGAAGCCAAGTCGATCCAGCTTGTGGATAAGCAAGGAGTGGGAAACTTTGACAAATGCTTTACTGAAATCAGTGTAAACGATTTATAAACAAAAAATCAAGATTTTGTAAGCTTAATGTTTTTTTGAGAAAGCTTATTAAAAACTGACAACGTTTACTTAGGAGTATTAAACATATGATAGTGAGTTAAATTTTTTTCTATATTTAGAATACCATTGTTTTAGCGAGGCTTTTACATAAATAAGGTATAATAAGACAATTTTGGTGTTCTTGTTGTAGGAATGACAAAAACATTCCTCGAAAGTCTTGGATAAAAGGAAAAATCCTTGGTTGGATAAGACCTAGGTGCAAATTGCTTGTTTTTAAAAAGAACTGTTTACATTTTTTTTGGGAACAAATTAAAAATATAGGTACTTATAATGGAAACGTCAACAATTCCCTGCAGCCAAAGTAGTTCATTGACTAGAGTTTTGTACGGCTATTCATACTAGATAGTATTTGAATAGTTTATTGACAAGAATTTTTTCTGTCGCACTCGATGAAACGCGGCAACGCTTTCTGTCGGGAATTTGCAATGCATACTTCATTTCATAAGGCTAGATCCCGTACAAATCAACGGACACATAAGCACAAACACGAGCTCATGACGCCGCATTGTTACTTTTGCAGATTGAATAAGCAATTAAGAAGGCCGAGCCTTCCAAATCAATAGGACCATGCCGAATAGCAATGCCGATGCTAAACAGCCTGAGCAAAAGTGCATCAGCTACCTAACGCATTTTTTTCTGTTTGTCGTTTTAGCCGCCTTTGCAATTGCATAATATTGAAGAATAATCCAACCACCAAAGCCTGGAAACGATGTTGTATCGTATGTATTGATATCGTACCTTTAGCCAGTAGAGAACCATTGGAAACCGTTCTTCTTCCCTCATTTGACCACAAGTCTTCGGTCAAACAGCCCTCAGCATGGCTTCCGTTAACTGCATATCCCTACCACCGCTCTAAAGGCCATTAACACCCGAATAAAATGGGGACTGAATGAACGAAAACTACATCATAGGACGGTGCTCACAGTGCGGCGGTTTGACAAGGTGAACCAACATGCACTACTAAAGTCCGCCTTGTCTAAAAATATGGATCGCAAATTATCTGAGTGGGCGTCAAGTTTCAATTCAATTTAAGAACGAAATCTCAAAATCTAGGAGAATCAAAAAGAAGAGTATGGCGCAGAGCGATCTCCTATCCCCGATTCTATTTGATTTATGCATACTAAAGCTCCCTTGACCCCCAGAACGGGCTATCAACTTTTCTTATGCCGACGACTGCATGATAGTTGCAACAGGCCGTGGCACATCTCTATAATTAAATATGTTTTATGTGAAAAAAATCAGCATAACTTACTCCTGTCAAATGCAAAAAAATAACACTTTTTCGGGGACAACATTGATGAAAAGTTGACAGCTAGTTGAATCACAGAACAGAAAAAAATTTAGGGCAAGAAAATTTACGGCTATGAAGTGATTGATAAACTTAAGCGTGGTGACACAGAGACTCTGGTTTTACTCTGAGATTCTAAAATAAGCAAAATGTTGGACTTCGGTTGTCCGTAAGAAGATAAACGCAGCGACGAAGCACTTTCTAATCGTGACGTTAATTGATTCAGGAATCTCCACAGGCAGATGTGTTTCGGAATAATGGAGTTAAGTTGACAAGGCTGAATAAATTAACACCTTGCATGCACTTTGCGATTGCAGCATTAATTGAACCGCATAGAAGTTGAGGCATGCGCAACCGAAGTCGAGTGAGTCAGCGGACAATTCATCGGGGGCCAGACCTTTGTCATATTGCAATCTTGCTATTGCCATTCGTGTCTCGTCATAGTTGGGCGGGGGAACATTAATTCCATCATCATCTCTAATACGATTGGGTTCAGCATCTAGCCTGACCATTTCATTCCTGTATCGAATATCCAATAGCCCTTTTCTGCCTTACGGAAATGCAGTTGCAAACCAGGCATTATTTCGGTTCCACTGGTAAACAGTTACTTTCCCAGCGGCGGTTCGAAAGGCTTTACAGATAGTATGTTTCCACTGCTCGTGCATCCCCTCGTGGTGACATGTGCTCTGAGAGCATTTTTAAAAGCCAAGTTGCATGTCCATAGATGAATGAGATATTAAAAAGTTTCACGTTTATGCGTGAACATTACATACACTCGTGAATCGACAAAAGAACGCGGTTTGCACGTCATACAATATTGTCACATGTTCGCAAATATGCAAAATCTGATTTGTTTTCATCGCCTGTTTCGTCCTTAAGTCGTTGGATTTATCAATGCAGTTTGTTTTGCTTTCATTGCCGTGCCAATCCGCGACCTGACATCATTGCCATTGCATTGGAACATTATGCAAATATTCACGCTGCAGTCATATTACGAATATTAGGGCAGTTCTACTTTTTCAGTCTAACACCTCAGACGGTAGAACCGCGGTCATGGATATAACAAATCAATTTTCAACGAGTTTAACCACAGATAAGGCGTGTCGCACAGGAATCAAAGTTCGTCTTGCCTTAAACGCCACGGATCCATACCAAAATTTACATTGGGGGACAGCCACACAAAAAAGAAACCTTGTGACTTGGTGTCGACGAACTTATTTTTTTTTTTTTTTTGCTCCCAATCCACTACAAATAGCAATTCGTTTGGAGTTTTCATTATGCTATTTGCCCCGCTCTAAAACACGACGTATCTCGTTACAACAAAGTTACTCTTATGATTGAAAAGAGAGAACTGTAGGCTAATGATGGGTAACGGGGCACTGCCTTCTGGGGGTCACATCCTTTCAAATTAGGCCCCGTTAGTGAAGTGTGGGCTGCAGGAGGAAGCGATCGAGTACGTTGATACAACTATCAGATCTAAAAGCAGAAGGTGACATATGTGCTTGAAGGCTTCTGGCATTTTTCAAGCGGACGGAGTTATTTTATTATTATTAAAACGCAGCGGCTGCGCTGGCTAGGCCATGTTATGCGAATTAAATATGACGCTCCGGCCAAGGACGTGTTTCTACCGGAACCCGCCTATGGAAGCAGAGGTAGAGGGTGGCCCCCACTCCGCTGGAAGCACCAGGTGTAAAACGATTTAAACTCTATTGGTGTGACCAATTTGCATCGGTTGGCAGAGAGAAGGAGCCACTGGTTCGTCTTGTTGGACGGCCATAACCGTTTAAACGGTTAAGCGCCAATTAAGTAAGTAAGTTAGGAGTTATTTTATAACATAGGTCGTGGGTTTCTGAGATTTTTCATCATTTTGGTCTCATTTAGTATATGTATGTGAGGTCCTTACGCACCCGCCAGTTCAACTTATATGTACATATATTCCACTACAATATTGTAAAAAATTTTGGGGAATTCCGCTTATTCCAAACCTTCTGCTAACGGTCGAATCGCTAAACTGTTGAATAAATAACTCCAGTATTCAATAATGCAAAATGGTATTTATTAGACTACTTTGAGAGTACTTCACAATAACACTTATACTTCACAACCAATAGCGCGCTTAAATCAAAACTGATTAGTCATCCCTCAGCTTGCACTGCTTTTATACTCTCGGTTTACTCGTTCACCCATTACTCCTAAGGTCTAGTAATTTCGTGAACTTCATGCTTGGTCTCCAGCCACATACATGTATATTTGAAGATTGTAGCCATATGCGTGTGTATATATATGTAAGTACTACTTCGGCTGATGATTACATATGTTTGTGAGTATCTCTCCGTTGCCTTGTATGTATATCTGTAAATGATGATTAATTTGTTTACGTACATACGAGTGGCTGCTTAGTATCAGTTTAATGATGCTTGTATCACTTAGTGATACTAAAAAAGCTTTATTTTAGTTTTTGAGTCGCCATAGCGTATATTGTTGTGTTATCAACAGTGGTTGGCGATGAGAACTACAAGGCCCTATTACAGAAAGGGTTGTATACAATAAAAAAGCGATGAGGAGATAAAGAGAAGTGAAAGGCTGAGGATGAGTATGAGAATAAGCAACATTGACCCTGTATGTCACGGCTTAAATATCTCCAATATTAAGCCTAGGACTATATTTAACATCCTTAACCCAGGTGTTGCCTTTTGGAGGATGTTGATGTATTATCGACTTCTTGACATTTTCAGTACCACCCTAAACAGGCAGTGGAAGGATAAAAAAACTATCAAGCGCATTTATCTTCCTGTGTTGAGTTTTTATTTGCTTTAAAAGAACTTTTGTCCTATGCCAAATTGAAAGTTAGTGCAAGAAATTGTCCTTACTTTTACAACTTGTGATATCCGTTTTAAAAGTTATTAAAAGAATACCTACTCCTTGACTATTTGCTGATAATATTCATTTATTCTAGGCGCACTTTATTCTAGGCTAAATATGCATTAAGAGTGGCGATTTCCTATTTACGCCAAGTTATAAACATTTGCGCCTTGGTGAATTTTGTTTTGAGGTCATTCAATGTTCAAACGAGTGTAAGAAATGTTTTTTTTATACTCAGTTGAGCAGAGCTCACAGAGTATATTAAGTTTGATTGGATAACGGTTGGTTGTACATATATAAAGGAATCGAGATAGATATAGACTTCCATATATCAAAATAATCAGGATCCAGAAAAAATTTGATTGAGCCATGTCCGTCCGTCCGTCCGTCCGTTAACACGATAACTTGAGTAAATTTTGAGGTATATTGATGAAATTTGGTATGTAGGTTCCTGAGCACTCATCTCAGATCGCTATTTAAAATGAACGATATCGGACTATAACCACGCCCACTTTTTCGATATCGAAAATTTCGAAAACCCGAAAAAATGCGATAATTCATTGCCAAAGGCGGTTAAAGCGGTGAAACTTGGTAGATGGGTTGACGTTATGACGCAGAATAGAAAATTAGTAAGATTTTGGACAATGGGCGTGGCACCGCCCACTTTTACAAGAAGGTAATTTAAAAGTTTTGCAAGCTGTAATTTGGCAGTCGTTGAAGATATCATGATGAAATTTGGCAGGAACGTTAATACTATTACTATATATGTGCTAAATAAAAATTAGCAAAATTGGATGAAGAACACGCCCACTTTTTAAAAAAAATTTTTTTTTAATTCAAATTTTAACAAAAAATTTAATATCTTTACTGTATATAAGTAAATTAAGTCAAAATTCAACTCCAGTAATGATATGATGCAACAAAATACAAAAATAAAAGAAAATTTCAAAATGGGCGTGGCTCCGCCCATTTTCATTTAGTGTGTCTAGAATACTTTTAATGCCATAAGTCGAACAAAAATTTACCAATCCTTTTGAAATTTGGTAGGAGCATAGATTCTATGACGTTAACTGTTCTCTGTGAAAATGGGCGAAATCGGTGGAAGCCACGCCCAGTTTTTATACACAGTCCACCGTCTGTCCTTCCGCTCGGCCGTTAACACAATAACTTGAGCAAAAACCGATATATCTTTACTAAACTTAGCCCACGTACTTATCTGAACTCACTTTATCTTGGTATAAAAAATGGCCGAAATCCGACCATAACCACGCCTACTTTATCGATATCGAAAAAAGGGATGAAACATGGTAACTGGATTGGTTTATTGACGCAAAATATAACTTTGAAAAAAACTTTGTAAAATGGGTGTGACACCTACCATATTAAGTAGAAGAAAATGAAAAAGTTCTACAAGGCGAAATCAACAGCCCTTGGAATCTTGGCAGGAATACTGTTAGTGTTATTGAATATATAAATAAATTAGCAGTACCCGACAGATGATTTTCTGGATCACCTGATCCACATTTGGTCGATATCGCGAGAACGCCTTCACATATACATCTAAGGGCCACTCGCTTTTAAAACCCTCATCAATACCTTTAATTTGATATCCATATCGTACAAACACATTCTAGAGTCAACCCTGGTCCACCCTAATGGCGATATCTCGAAAAGGCGTGCACCTATAGACCTAATGCCCACTCCCTCTTAAAATGCTCAGTAACACCTTTCGTTTGATACCCATATCGTAAAAACATTCTAGAGTCACCCCTGGCCCACCCTAATGGCGATATCTCGAAAAGGCGTCCACCTATAGACCTAATGTCCACTCCCTCTTAAAATGCTCAGTAACACCTTTCCTTTGATACCCATATCGTACAAACATTCTAGAGTCACCCCTGGCCCACCCTAATGGCGATATCTCGAAAAGGCGTCCACCTATAGACCTAATGCGCACTCCCTCTTAAAATGCTCAGTAACACCTTTCGTTTGATACCCATATCGTACAAACATTCTAGAATCACCCCTGGCCCACCCTAATGGCAATATCTCGAAAAGGTGTCCACCTATAGACCTAATGCCCACTCCCTCTTAAAATGCTCAGTAACACCTTTCGTTTGATACCCATATCGTACAAACATTCTAGAGTCACCCTTGGTCAACCTTTATGGCGATATCTCGAAAAGGCGTCCACCTATAGAACTGAGGATTACTCCCTTTTAAAATACTCATTACCACCTTTCATTTGATACCCATATCGTACAAACACATTCTAGAGTCACCCTGGCCCACCCTAATGGCGATATCTCGAAAAGGCGCGCACCTATAGACCTAATGCCCACTTTCTCTTAAAATGCTCAGTAACACCTTTCGTTTGATACCCATATCGTACAAACATTCTAGAGTCACCCCTGGCCCACCCTAATTGCGATATCTCGAAAAGGCGTCCACCTATAGACCTAGTGCTCACTCCCTCTTAAAATGCTCAGTAACACCTTTCGTTTGATACCCATATCGTAAAAACATTCTAGAGTCACCCTTGGTCCACCTTTATGGCGATAACTCGAAAAGGCGTCCACCTATAGAACTAAGGATTGCTCCCTTTTAAAATACTCATTACCACCTTTCATTTGATACCCATATCATACAAACACATTCCAGTGTCACCCCTGGCCCACCCTAATGGCGATATCTCGAAAAGGCGTCCACCTATGGACCTAATGCCCACTCCCTCTTAAAATGCTCAGTAACACCTTTCGTTTGATACCCATATCGTACAAACACATTCTAGAGTCACCCCTGGCCCACCCTAATGGCGACATTTCGAAAAGGCGTCCACCTATAGACCTAATGCCCACTCCCTCTTAAAACGCTCAGTAACACCTTTCATTTGATTCCCATATCGTACAACTAGAGACACCCCTGGTCCACCTTTATGGCGATATCTCGAAAC